>NC_143176.1:18252727-18555757 GCF_047325235.1 Durio zibethinus
AAAAATGACTCAAAAAGACTTCTATGGCTTTTCTTAACAGATAGGGGAAATGACTACTTTAACAAAGAACACATCTCCAGGTTGATGAAAAATGGTTTCTTTACAAGACTTCAAGCTAATGAAAGATGATTTCTTTGCCAAAATGCACCTTTGGGTTGATGAAAAATAACTTTTTTACCAAATGCGAAGGGAGATTTCTCTACTAGGGTGCACAGTGAAGGTAAACATGCATGATGATATCCAATGATTTCTCTACTAAAGGTGCATGGAAACGAGAATACAAAAATGTTAGTACCATAATTAATGATTCGTTTGCATCTTAGATAAGGCATACATTTGCATTATCTCACTCACTTGATCTTGGTTTAGTCCAGATTATTTTTATGATTCGTGGTTCCATCTCGATCATTTATTTTTGACTTTGATTCTATCATGGTCACCTAATTTGACTCATGGTTTCATCCCGGTCGCTTGATCTTGGCTTGATCTAGATCATTTCTTATGATTCGTGGTTTCGTCTCAGTCATTTATTTTAGACCTTGACTCGATCTTGGTCATTTTAGTTCGTATGACTTATGGTTTCGTCTCGATCACTTGATCTTGGCTTAGTCACGATCATTTCTTATGATTTATGGTTTCGTCCCGATCATTTATTTTCGACCTTGACTCGATTTCAGTCGCCTCATTTGACTGTGGTGTCGTCCCAGTCGCTTGATTTTGGCTTAGTCCATATCATTTCTTATAGTTCATGGTTTTGTCCCGATCATTCATTTTAGACCTTGACTCGATCTTGGTCACTTCAGTTCGTATGACTCATAGTTTTATCCTGGTCGCTTGATCATGGCTTAGTCCAGATCATTTCTTATGGTTTGTGGTTTCTTCTCGATCATTTATTTTAGACCTTGATTCGATCTTGGTTGTTTTATTTTGTATGACTTGTGGTTTCGTCTCGGTCGCTCGATCTTGGCTAAGTCCATATCAATGCTTATGATTTGTGGTTTTGTCCTAATCATCATTTTTGAATTCGACTTGGTTTTGGTTGCTTCATTTGACTTGTGATTTAATCTCGGTCTCTTGACTTTAATTCAGTTTAGGTCATTTTCCAAATTCAAGTTCAGAGTGAGTGTCTAGATCTTTGCAACATCCTTGTCCAACGAAGATGTGCAAAGAGGGGCAACTATCGGGCCTATCCTCATCCAAGCTCAGTTGGACCCATTTTGGTCCAAGCCCAATTGGGCCTATTTTGGTCCGGGCCTAAAGGCCCATCTTGGTCTGAGCCTAGCTGGGTCCATTTTTGTCCAATTAGATTCTGTTATTATTATTATTATTATTATTATTATTATTATTATTATTGTTATTTTTATTTTTATTTTTTTGTTTCTTTTTTTGCTCAATCTGCATGTGAACGAAGATTAAAATTGCCATATTTTTGGGTCAACACAGAATCAAATTAACAATATTGAAATTTTGGACCTAAAATCTCCTATGGATAGAATGCAATCCTAGAAATCAAGCCTGTGATTGATTCTTTTCATTTCCTGAATTGATCATAAGTTGTCTATAAATTGGACTGATTCTGACATAGAAAAACACACAGAAAACAAGGAAAAAACACAAAGAAAATTATTAGGAAAGTTATGGGGAAATTTTGGCAATAAGGGTTTCTAAGATTCGAGGATAGGGATTTCAAGTTCGATTTGTAGTTCTGGGTGTGATTTTAGGTTTTTGAAGGTGGATTTGAGATTGTAAGAGGTTTAAGAAAGGGTAGGACTATCCGAGAATTTTTTAAATTTTGTTTTGGATTTTTTAAAGTTTTTTTTGGGTTTTTTTTTAAGAACATTGAATTTTTCAGCAAAGATTGAAGTTTTCGGCGAGATTCCGGCAACATTTTCAGAATCTGGTAAGCTTTCCAAAAATCGATGGATTTTTCAGTTTTTGGTTGAATTTTTCGAAGAAGTTTCTAAAAACCGATGGGATTTTCAGTTATCGGTTAAACTTTCCGGTGGGTTTCTTGAGAAAGGTAAGAGGATTTTAAGGGTAGAGAGAGAGAGGCTATGAGGTTTTTGAGAAAAAATGCTGAGGGGAGCCTTTTATACTGCTCTAGAATGACGTCGTTTTAACAAGTCAAGATCCACGCGTCTACCTAAAGATCCTCGTGTTGACCCGTGTCCCGACCTGACTCGATCGTAGGTTTTTTTTATTTTTTTTTTATTTTTTGATTTCTATTTTAATTTATTTATTTTTACCTATATTTTATTTCTTGTTTTTTTTTAAAAGGAAAAATAAGAAAAATTTATTCTATTTTTTCTTAAGAAAAAAACCAAAAAAAATAAAAAAAACAAAAAAAGAAAATATAAGATTTACTAAATAAGCAAGATTTGAATAATTCAAAATCAAACGGTTTCATTCTTCAAATGGGCGTTTTAGCATGCTATAATCTTTTTTATGCACAATCAATTTTCGAATCTAATCTTTATTTTGTATATCAACTCTAATCAAATGATCAATCACATCAAACTAAAAAAATTAATGATAATTTTTTTTATTTTAAATTTAATAATAAATTTATAGAACTACATATTACGAGACATATGTTCCGTAAAAGTCAAATGTCCTAATTTTATTTTTAACTGTTCACGTCACTTTTCAAGAGGTGACTTGATTGTCCTACGAGTAAAACTAAAAAGAAAAAAAAATCAATTGTTATTTATTAGTATTGTCTCTCCAATGAATAAACGATGCCTAGCACGATAAGAATGAGCTGATCATGCTGGCACGGTTGTAGTCACACAAATCCCAACAGCAAGATTGGACCAAAAATAGCCCAATCATGCCACTTAAGTAAGTTTTTCTTTTCCGAAAAATGAGGGAAAAATACTGAAAATGATATTAATTAAGGGAGGGATCAGTAGCCATTAACGAGAAAGTCTCACTTATATCATAATATGAGAAAGACTTACATAAAATTTTATAAGTAAAATTTGTAAAATTTTTTATAAAAAATAAATAAATAAACAATTAAAATTGATAAATTAAAAAATTTTATCACATAGATTAAGCATATAAAATTTTAAAAAATTTTAATAATTTTTTATATATTTATTAAATTAACTTTTTAATAAAAATATTGATAAAATTTTTATTATTAAATAAATATCAATCAAATTTAAATTATAAATAATTTTTTTAATAATTTTTTTTACATATTATCAATCTTCACATTCAAATTTATTAATATATCAATTTAAATTTTTTATTAAAGCTTTTATTAAATAATTTTTTAAAAAATTTTTTATAAACTTCACTTAAATAACTTTTTATAAATTTTATCCTTCATAGTAGTACTACGCAAAAGCCCATCCTTCCAAGGAAAAAATTTAATAATAGTTAAAAGAAATTTATCAAAACAACGTATGATATTAATTTTTGTAATTACTGACTTTAATCCTGTGTGATACACTGATGATAATTGTTTTATATTATTAATTTATAATATAAAATTTATATAAATTAAGAAAAATAAAATTATGAATTTATAAATGAAATTTATCTTCGAACTTAATAATCTTGAATAAAATTTATATATTACTTAATTATTTAACAAAATAAGTATGAGACATGTTAAACATTAGTGAATCTTTTCAGATCTGATTATATAATACAATAATTCAAGCAGCGGAGTAGGACCAAAACATCAAAATTATACCTATTACCATGAAACATCTTAGAAATTTATTTGTTATAAACCAAAATCAAATATTATACCAATTAGTTGGTGGAGTCGTAAAGAGAAGCAGGCAGGCGAGGAGTTATATGCACTTCAAGTGGAGTTGCTTTAGGACTCGTCAATCCTGCTGCTTCACGCATATCAACTTTTTCATCGGACGGAGTCTCAAACTCGAACCAATGCAGCACATTAGCGAGTGTAAGCTGCAAAATCTGACGCGCAAATGAAACTCCGGGGCACATTCTTCTACCACTGCCAAATGGAATCAGCTCAAAATTCTGTCCCCTGACATCAATATCTTTGTGGGTAGCCAACAATCTTTCTGGTCGAAATTCAGAATGGTTTGACCACACGTGCGGATCACGATATATCTTGTGAAAATTGAATATCAGCCAAGTTCCAGTCGAGACATGGTAACCATTTACTGTGCAGTCTTCAATGGCTTCATGGATCGCTGAGAGTGGAGCAGAAGGGTATAGGCGCAACGTTTCCTTAACGATGGATTGAAGGTACACTAAGTTTTTGGTGTCTGATTCTGTTACTAGCAGTCTATCCATGCCAACCTGGATGTCTAGTTCTTGTTGGACCTTCTTCAATTCCTCACGGTTATTGAGTAATAAAGATAAAGCCCATGTCATTATGATTGATGTGGTATCTTCCGCCGCTAAGATGAGACTCTGTTAGATCAGATCATAGTATACAAATATTTCAGGTTCATAGTTCATACAATAATTTTTAGAAGAGATCCCAATCGCAATTCTTTCTTTTTTCCAAACTACAGCAATGTTTACATTCAAGACAAAGTGTTCTGACTTCTTTATGCCATTAGTAGTCTATCTAGGGACACTAGGTAAGAAGACTTGGAGTGGTGTACCCAAAAAGAAAACATTAAAAGGTGAAGTTAAGTAAATGAAGTTTTGCAATGAGTATTTGGTTAAGAAATGCATGCATGTACCAGACTGGTGGCTTTGTTGATTGTATCAGCATCGTGCTCCTATACATCACGGAGAATGGACAGCATCACTCCCATGAAATCTTCCTCACTCTTGGCCTCGTTTGCAGCTCTCTTGTGCTTGTGCTCTCGTAGCCATCCCTCGATAACTTGGTCTAATTCTTTTGTTGTCTTCTTTATAAGCTTCTCCTCTCCTCCTATGTGAAACCATCTCAGAAACGGCAGCGCATCTGATACCACGAACTTCCCACTTTGTTCAAAGAAGTCGTCCAATAACTTGGTCCATTTCACGGTTTCACCGCCTTTACTGGAATTCGGAATTCGCTTGCCTAGAATAATCCTCAAAATCATGTTAAGAGTAACTTCTTTGAACCATCTCTTCATATCCAACAATACTTTATCAGAGTTGCTTCTCTTCTTGTTCCACAGCTGATATAGCTGCTGCAGAGATGTCTTTACTTCGGATTCCCTCACGTGTTTAAGCATTTCGATCCGGTGGTTTGAGAGAAGCTCAACATTCACTACAAGGGTTTAGGTTTTAGTAGCATTTTTTTTTTTTTTACATTTAGTGGCGTTTATAAACATCACTAAAATATTTGCGGCATTTGCCAAAAATGCCAGTCAGAGTGCCCGTTATATACACGATGCGAAAAATAACGATATTTTCAAAAAAACACCTTAATATTAGCGGCGTTTATATCTGAAATGCCGTCATTTTAGCTGTATTTCTATCTTTGAGACACCGCTAAATTAGTAAGTTTTTATGAGAAAAACGTCGTTGCTTTAGTACATTTGTAATTGAAAACGTCGCTACTTTAGAGGCATTTGTATCTGAAAGTATCTCTATATTAACGGTGTTTGTATATTTAAGACGCCGCTAATTTAATGATGTTTTTATGAGAAAAACGTTGTTGCTTTGGTGGCATTTGTATAAAAAAAACACCACTTAACTAGCGGCGTTTACTAGTAAAAGCATCGCTACTTTTAGTGACGTTTTATGATACAAATATCACTAAATTATTCATTTAGTGACATTTTTGAACGCAAACGTCATCATTATGTAAAAATGTATATTTTTTTAATTTCTATTAATAATTTTTATTTTCATTAAAAAGCTTACAGTCAGAAATTGAAATTAATATAAACTTAATTCACGTTTAAATATGCATCTAATTAATACAAAGTTTATGCATTAAGTCTAATAACAATCAAATATTTTTAATACATTAACAAAATAAAAATTAAAATGTATGAAATAGATGACTGCATACATTTTACTGGCTGCCAATTGATTAAGAAAATTTTTCACCTTAGTCATTAGCGTGCTCAAGAACCTACTAAATAATACCATATAATTTTTAACACTTCATTGTAAGCTTTTGTTGTATTTAAAAATTTAAATATTTACTAAATATAATACCTTAGTTGGTGGAGCACCAAGATCATTTTTTGTAAATTGTTGTTGCACAAAATTCATAAGATATTCGAATAGATCATGCAACTACTGAAATTTTTCACTCTTGCTCTATTCTAGCACGTTCTTTCTCAATTTTGGCACGCTTCTGTTCTCTTTTTGCTTCTATTTGCTGAAAACGTTGTTGCATAGTTTGCAACTCCTCTCTCAATATTGAAATGTCTCGCGAAGACTAACTTGCTGAGAATGTAAATTGTTGAGAGCTATGTCCATTGTAGGCATATAATATTGGACCCAATCCAAGGCCTCGGACTCGTCCATGCCTTTTTTTTTCTAGCAACTTTTATGAATATCCGATTTTTCATTTCTTGCATGTTGAGAGAACCATCAGATGCTACTTCAATCTCAATAGTCATTTTCTTTTTCGTTTTCTCCTGTAAATTTGTCATATACAACTATCAAGTTTAATGATTAATTAATAATATGTTAAAAAAAGTAAATATTTACTTTCTATTAAAATATATGTTACAAATTATCACAATTTCTTACGTTTCGATATTTATATAAGATCCATCTTTTTTTATGTGTGTTATGTGAAAAAATTTCACACGTCTAATTTTACCATCCATCTCATTTTCCTATACAAAAACATATGTTATTTGATAAGATACATATCAACCGCAACTTCTTCATGCATATAAGCATGTCAATCAAGTATTAAAATTTCAAATAATTTTAATATCATGTATTTATGTTTTGGCCCCGTAACAACACAATAATCCTAAACATACACAAATAATAAAAACATTTTGGGCTTTCACACATATCGATCGTGGAAATCAAATTCAATTATTTTCTCCTAGTTTAATATCATAGATTGAAGCCATTCAATATGTTGAAAGCCATCCAAAAGTTTAATTTGTATATTTACCTTTTATATGCAAAAATAGTCCCAAATAGACATAAATGATAACTTTTTCTCCCATATCAACCGTAGAAATCAAGTTCAATCAATATGACACGTTTAATATCAAATATTGAAGCTATCCAAACTGTTAAAATACAACAATAACAATAAATTTGTATTTTTACCTAAATATATGTAACAATAACTTTTTCATACATATCATCCATGTCAACTAAGTTCAAAACTTTCAATAAGTTTAATATCATGTATTGAAACTATCAAAACTATTAACACAGAATAATAACTATTAATTTGCATATTTACCTTTTAACGGCAGAAAAAGTTTATTCATTGGAATAAGTTTATTATCATAAACTTACTATTTCTTTTTGCTTTCTTGCAAAATTTTTTGATCCACTTGTGTGGCTATATTTTTGTTGCTTTCTACTATCAATCCCAATTTATTATCTTTTCTGTCATAAAAAATAATTACGTATATGATAGAAATATAAATATTACCAATTTAAATCATAAAACACTTTCATCATTTAATTCTACTATATAAAGTTATAAACTAGTACCTCTATTTTTCTTGAGAACCAAAATCTAACTAATTGTTCATATTACCACCTAATCACATTATGTGGTAGATTTTTCATCATCGCCTCTATAGTAGTATTTTGATCGAAATACTTATTCTTCAAACTATGCTTATAATCTTTCCTTTTCTTTCCCAATGACTTAAGCACAAATGAAGTTGGTATTTCAAGTACAAATCTTGACTATAATAATACAATAAGAAAAGTTTGAATAAGTAAACAAAATGTAAAATGAAAAAATTTTTATATCTAATTAATTATACTAATACCTCAATAAAGTTTAAAGCATCGGCCTTAACTTTTTCTATAACTTTATGCCATGTTTCATAATGAATAGGCAATTTCATTTAATTACGGGCTAGCATACCTAGAAATCTAGCTAATAGTTAAGCCTTTTCATCAATTAGTTACCTATCAAAGTTTGTAGACACTACAATATGCTTGTTAGAAGGTAGTGCAAACAATTCCTTTAAAGTTGTTCGCCCTCTGGTCCTTCGTTGACCATTGTTATCAACTTCAACAAATAAAAAATAAATTTGTAAACTCATAATACTTTTATCATTATACTAGAATTCTAAAATTGGGGTATATCATACCTGCATTTAAATTTAAAGCATAATCAATTGATGGGTTACTATCTAAACCTGAACTTCCTGTACTGCCAAACAATATTAGTTGAAGGGTTAAAAGTGATAGAGTTAGATCCGACAATACGTTCATTTCCTTCCAAAGGATTCAGTCCATAGCCAATATCAATAGGTGCCGCAGTTCTAAACTAATATCTATGATATGTATTCTTTTTAACCTACTCTTCTGCATTGTAGCTTACCTACATCATAAAATTGAATATAAAAAAGATATTAGTTTAGAACATATATAAAAACATTGAGAAGTTAAGAAATCAAAACCTATGATATATAAAGAATATATCGATTTAATTAAATCAAAAGATAATGTAAATATAATAATTATACAATAGCGAATGTAACATTAATTACATACAATCATTTACTATATTATGTCTTAAACAGTCAAATTACAAATTATAGATACACCATTTCATGGTTCATAAATGTCTTCAGTAACATCTTCATGAACCCACTGAGCATAAGTACTAGAGATATTTTCATCTAAGTTTTGTTCAACAAAAGGATAACATTCAGTTCTATGTTCAACATCATCTTTGGTATGTAACCCCATATCAAATAAGTCTACGGTGTATTTTGAAGAATAACAAACCAACCCAATTCTTTGGGATCTTCAGAGTAAAATATTGTTTGACTTGAGATGAAAAAACATAAGGTTCATCGATGGTTGTTGTTCAGTGTGAATTAATCGAGAAAAATTTACAAGTGTAAATCCATACTGATCTTTTTTAATACCCATCGTACTATTCACATTAGCCCAATCACACCGAAATAAGATAACTTTCTACTTGCCATAATAATCCAACTCAATGATATCATTAATCATGCCATAATAGTCAACATGTCCCTCTAAAGGGTTTGTGTCCCTAGCACTAGCATAGCTAGTAGTTGATAACGTCACAATAACTTCTGAATTTTGTGTACTTCTAAATCTCTCACGAGATTTAGTGTGAAATCTAAATCCATTAATGGTGAAGCTTTTGTATTATTTCACAATCCAATTTGGATCGTGTGAAAGACACTTCACCTCTTCACTAACAAGCCTTCCATTCCAAACCTATAAAAGTGAAATAAATAAATATATATATGTTATTAATGTTAGTTATACCATAAGCATTCTATTTAGATTTCTCATAATGAGAAATATGGCATTACTTACAGTTGCTCCTAACCATTTATGAAAGTTTTCAGTGAACAACTTATCAAGCTCTCAAGGGTTTGATCATCGATAATGTGCATGATCTCTCAAATTATTTCTCTACTCACTATAAAACATCATGATAAAGTATTAACAATAAAAAAAAACAATAAATTATGCTTAATGTAATGAATAATTTTCTTGCTAAAAAATTTAAGTGCGAAATGATTCAATTGAGTCATGATGAAAAAGAACATATTGATGTACTTGTGCCCAAGATTTATCATCTAACTCCACCAATTTAGCTTTGCCTATTGGTTGTCCAAAACTTTAAAAAAGATAATTGTAGGCAGAGTCTGTATGCTGTATACTAACATTTCTCGATGGTCTATTAAATCTTGTTTCAACATCTTCCAAATAATGAGAACAAAATGTCATACACTCTTTTGCTAAATATCCTTCAGCAATAGAACCTTCCGACTAGCGGTTGTTGCCATAATAAGACTTTAACCTCCCCAAAAACCTATAGCATAAAACATTAGTCATATGTTCTTTTAAGTAGAGTGGCTTGATCATTAATAAAAATGTAATCAATCTAGTAACAAATAATATCTTTTAATAGGATACATCCATTGATAATAAATTGGCCCATCAACTTTTGCTTCATATGGAAGGTGGATAACCAAATGCGTTATAATAATGAAGAAGTTTGGAGGAAAGAACTTCTCTAAATGGCATAAAATAATCGCAGCTCAGTCTTGAAGTTTGTCAAGCTCTTCCACATTCATACATTTCTGACAGAGATTTAAATATGTTACTTAATTCAATTACCACAGAAGTGACTTGATTTGACATTAATGAACGTAAAGCAATTGAAAGTAAGTCTTGCATCAAAATGTGATAATCATGTGACTTCAATGAAGAAAGTTTTCACTTTTTCAGAGTCACACATCTCGATATATTTGATGCATAGCCATTCGAAACTTTGACATTTTTCAAAACCTTACAAAACACATTTTTTTCAGCTTTAGAAATCTAAAAACAAGCAGCAGACAATCAATATTTGTCATTAAAAAGCAACTTCATATGAAGGTCAGGGTGAATCCTTATATCAACTAGGTCAAGTCGACTCTTTAAGTCATTATTGGATCTTCTATTCACATTGAAAATTATCCTGATAAAATTTTCATAAAATTTTTTCTGTATGTGCAACAAATTAAGGTTATGGCATAATAAATTATATTCCTAATAAGGCAACTCAAAAAATATAATTCTTTTTTTTCACAACTTAAACTCATTGGGGTTATCTGCTTCATTGTCTTCTTCATCACTTTGAACATTAAGATCACTAACTTCAGTATGAGTATCACTAACTTGCATAATACGAGTTCAAACACCTTCAAAGATGTCATTCACTTTTTTCCTTGATAGAGTCATTTTTTCATAAGTGAAATTGATATCTTTTAACTTTGACAAGATATTAGACCCACTAATGGGTAAAGATGATCTCTTCAACTCTTCATTTTCATCAAAGAGATGTTTTTGAAATCTAAATCAATGATTATCATCTAACCATTGATGATATCTCATATAATAAATTTTTTACCATTAGGTAACCACGTCGAACATGTCTGTGCAGCATAACATGGACAAGCATAATGAATTTTTGTACTCCAACCAGATAAATTTGCATAAGCAAGAAAATTATTGATAATCCATAATAAAGCAGCATGCATATTGAAGTTCTCTTCTTTTGATGCATCATAAGTCTCAACTCCTTCCCATAATTACTTTAACTCTTTAACAAGTGATTGTAAGTAAATGTCTATATCATTACCCGAACTTTTTTCTCCGAGAATTATCATAGATAATATAAATAATTATTGCTTCATAGCAATCCATGGTGGTAAATTGTAAGGAATCAATATAACTGGCCAAGTACTATAAGAAGCACTCATCATTTTGAATAGGTTGAATCCATCAGTTGCTAATTCAAGCATAACATTTTGAGGATCAGATGCAAAATTTGAAAATCTAGAATGAAATGATTTTCATGCTAAAGAATATGTATGATGCCTCAATGATCCATTATCCATCCACTTTTCATGATGCCACCTCATTGAATCTAAAGTTTTGAAAGATATGAAGAGTCGTTGAAGTCTTAGTATTAATGAAAACTAGCGTAAAACCTTAACAAGCTTTTTTTTGACACATACCTCATCACCATCCTTATTCAACCTTTCATCGGGGTTTTTATCCACCTATGAAAAATACGACACAAATGATAAGATTCTTAATTTTTTTATCCCCTCAATACAATATGCAATCATTAGGACAACTATGAATTTTCTCATATTCGAGACCTAAATCCTTGATCATCTTTTTTGATTCCTTACAAGATTCAGGGATTTTTGCAAAAGAAAATATTTCTTTCATAAACTCTAATAATAAAATCAGAGAATTTTTCGTCCATCTATATAAGCATTTCAAGTGAAAAAGACGAACAGAGAAAGATAACCTAGAATGCTTCGATCCCTCAAAAAGTTTTTTATTCATATCCTCAAGCAATCTATAAAACTTTGATGCTTCTCCTCTAGGTTGTTGGTTACATACACCTATCCCAGGTTCACCAAATTCATTCATTTCAACATTAGACTGATTAAATCCTTCATTTTAGGGAGAAACATTATGAAAATATTGGTTATGAATGTGAAAAGCATCTCGCAACATGCCTTTAATATCATATACTATAAAAGGATTATGTTAGTGTTGGAGAGCCTTTGAAGTTGAAGAAACTCTAATGGAAGACCTTGACAATGCAAACTCTTTATGAAAATACCAATTAACATATCCCAAAAGAAATCCAATACAAATTAAATGTTTAAAAACAACTTGACGCATTTGCCACTCGATATTAGCACACTTCACACATGGGCATAATATCATATTATCTTCACTTGTATTCTCAAATGCAAAATTAAAAAAAATTTTCACTCCATCTCTGTACTCTTAACTTAATCTTAACTTTTGCCTCCAACTCTTATCCATTTAGTACTTGCTACATTATCAGACCAAATGTATATAAATAATTTATATGAAAACAAAAATGTACATTACTTAAGTTTATTATGTTTTAAACAAAAGATAATAACAAGACCAATACTTACACAAAACAAGAACTCCTTGTTGTGAAGTAATTTATCAACTACTAGATATTATGAATGTTAAAACTCTACTATAAACGTAGATAGTACCTAAGAGTATTTGTAGTTGAGGTTGAAATACGGTGAAATAAGGTAGGTTTTGGAGAAAATTGTTTACACCAAAAAGAAAATCGTGAATTGCAAAAGCTGAAGGAATAGTCGAATGAAGTAAAAGCTAAAGTAAATAAGTAATGAATAGTCGAAATAGGGTTCTAAAAGACAATGCTCGAATACTAAAAGCTAAAGGAAAGCGAAAGTAAATTATACTTGGTCTGGAAAGAGAAATAGTATAATAATGAAGATAAAGCTTGAAGTTGGTGATTGGATGCACTAAGTTTGGAAATATTTTTATTGGACCGGATTATGGAATGTGTTTACTAAGAAAAACGTCTACAATAATTCCCTCCTAAATATTTTTTGAATATATTATAGGTGCCTTCAACAGAGTCGTAGTAGAATTGTTTAAGATTATTAAAGGTGTTTACGTCACTAAAATGCTTTCACTAATTTCATTAAATTTTTTTGTGTATTTATTGATGGCGTTTTTTACATAATACGCCTTCAATTTTAAATTTTTATCTTACAATATTAGTGAAGACCGTTTTTTACAAAAAAACACTTTCAATAATTTCCTTTTAAAAATTGTTTGGGATTATTAAAAGCATATTCTGTTGAAAACGCCTTTAATATTACACAACTTCAATTTTAAAGGATTATTGAAGGTTTTTATTTCAAAAAAACAATTTGACTAATTCATTTTATTTTTTCAAGCAATTTATTGAAGGCGTCTTCTAGTGCAAAACACCTTCAATATTTCAATGCTCAAATTTTAAGATGGATAGTAAAGACGTTTATCGTAGAATAATACCTTTACTAAATATTTTTATTTTATTTTTTGTACAAACCTATTGAATAATTTCCAACTAAAATTATTTTATGCAAACTTGCGCACTTGACGCCAGTAAGGTCCATATGGCGCAGTGCCAATCACGGCATTGTTGTAGCCCAAAAGTTCCAAGCCAACAAGCTTTGGACGATTGGCGAATGCTTTATCGTTTATGGTGAGACATTCTTTAGCAATCTCCCAATTGCTCACCACCAAAGCTCTATGCACACCCAACTTGATAGTGAAGATTGTTCCACATTTTTCAGCCATGTTGGCCAAGCTTATGTGAACTGGTTGTGGCCCTCCTAGGAGGCGAAGATGGCCAATTATAGGCCATGCGCTACAAGCCTCAGGTGCCGTTTTCATTTTGTTTGTTTTTCTTGAGGCAGTTTTTGATATCCGTAGAAGAGAGAAAAGAAAGAGTAGTATCGGAAAAGCAATCGTTGCAATCGTTGCAACCGTTGAAGTGACTGGACATGGATGAAAGCAATCCATTGCTAGATTGCTTCTTCTAGAGCTATGAGCAACTAATATAGGACAAGGGCCTTGGATTGCCCACCAGGATAGCAATATTATGCGATTGTTGACAAGAAATTAAATGAAATTATAATAACAAGGAAAAAACATTACCCTGGCTAGAAATTAAAATTCATTCGGTTGGATAATTAGTTTAATTTCAATAAGATTAAAAATAAAATGATAATGAAGTTAGGTGAGATTAAAATTAACAGTAAAATTATATATTTAAATATAATACAACTGTGATAATAAAATTTTTTATTTTTACATGAAGATAATAGGCTGTCCTAAAATTCAATTATCATTGGATTCTTCTCCTTCCAATCATTGATCAATCGGAGAGTAATAACCGCATTAACGGAATATTACTCAAATGCATCTTCTATGCACTTGAACCCCAAAATGACATTGGATTCCACCTGCATCGGAGATGCAGTGTTTTCCAAGGTGGCCCCAAGTTTTGGTGAGATAGAGTCCCCATCAAAATTAACTGTTCCACTGGATCGGAATCAATCTTGTTGCAATGGATGAGGATCAATCATTCGACCCCCTAAAGGCTAGCAAAAAGCTGTGTTCGGCTAGGAAATTTAGCCACTTTGCCGGTGGTACAAAAAGAAAAAAACAAGAGAAGATCAAATCAACTTTGCAAGTTTTTCAATGCCACGCGGTTAAAATTCTTTCTTTTACTCAAATTTAAAGCCAAATACTTTACCTAACCTAGTATTAGAGATAATTTTAATTTTTTTACGAAAGAGACGTGAATAGAAGAAAAAGTTGAGGGTATTAAATTTTGAATTTAGATATATTTAATATTATATTTTTTAAATAATTATATAAATTAATTAAATTAAATTATAAATTAAATTTTAAAAAATTTAATGAACCAATTAAATTAAGTTAGAAATTTAATATTGAGTTTTTTTATATAGAGAAAGTTTGTAGTATAAATATAAAAGAAAAAAAATTATAAATGTTGAATTTGTACATTAAAAGATCATATAATAACTAAATATTTTAAGTTTCTAACCAATATTAATACGGGGTCTTGACAATTATGTCAGCATGAAACACCCAATAATCTTACATTAATGGTTATAGAGATTTTTTGACCTGAAAGATCTACTTCAAGAATATTAAGGAAAAAAGATGAAATTCTTATCGATCAATAAATCAAAACCCTTTGAAACTACGCCAACCTCACATATATCTTGAATTGCGTTTCTAATTTGGCTTAGCTCGTCTACATGGATTGGGGTCTATAATTACTACAGATTTTCCTTTGCAATAGTGTTGAATCTAACCATTTTCACGTCTTTTTTTTCAACATTGAATGACATCCACGAGTGATTCTTTTCTCATGCCAAATGGCCTCTTAAATCCCTTGATTATATTAATCCTAATTACCATGAAGGCATCACCCTCTTGGTTTTGTTGCTGTTTCATCCTCTAATACCCACTTTTGTATGTTAGTTTATATCATTCCAGTTTCAGTCTTTTATCATCTACTATGTTAAGAAAGTGGGGTCTAATCCTATGGGTTATTTGACTATTTAAAGGTCATGGGCTTTTGTTCACTCAAGACGAGCAGATGATGTACAACGTGGAATAGCTATGCTTGAAGGTGAAACCAAGTTTCTCTCTCCATTTCATCTCATCTTCCTTTAGGCTTTCCAGAAAAGTGGCTGCAAACTGCTGTTGAGATCTTTTGCTGAATATCATTTTAACCTATCTGAATAGGTGAAACTAAAACATTTGTTATTTGCAGCTACATTGGCCAGCACTACTAGTCCATTGAAAAAGAGAGAGAAGCTTTATCTTCTGGCTGTTGGATATTTTCGAAGTGGTGACTATCCAAGGAGCAGGGAGCTTGTGGAGCAGTGTCTAATGGTTGATAATGATATTCACTATCCTTATTCAATAATCCACTATCCTTATTCAAAAGTCCTAATCCAGATATCATGGCATTTCTTATTTGGTGCACCATGCTGCATTATTTTGTATTCGATACCTCCAAACAATTTTCATCATCCCCTAAATAATTGGGTTCTGTTCTTTAGAATGTCCATATATTAACAGTTTTTGTTATTGAATTTGGCAGATAGAACCTGATTGGAGACAGGCACGAGCTCTTAAGAAGGCAATTGAAGACCGGATTACAAAAGGTAACTAAGCACCTATGACTAGTGGTTTCCTTCATCATTTATCTGTACTTAGCAGATGTAGCAACTTTCCTTTCAATTTTTTTGCAGATGGTGTCATTGGCATAGGTATTGCTGTTACTGCTGCAGGACTGATTCCTGGTGGCATTGCTGCAGCTCTAGCACGGAAGAACTAATCCATCTCTCTGACATGTGTGAGAAATCTTTATTGTAAAATATTTTCGGTGAAGCAATGAAAGGAAAAGCTATCCGGGCACATCTTTTCTTTTATGCTTTGTATACTGATGATATACAGAAAAAATATTTAGAAATGCTTATCTTTGAAACCTTTTTGTTGTCTTCTCAAAATGAAACAATTTTCTTGTTAATAAAATTTTCTCTTTTTCCTTAAAAAAAATGTATAGCAATCAGCAAACTAATGAACCAACAAAAAGCCCACGTCCTGACCAAATAAAAAAAGGCAAAAAAAAAAAAGTTGGTCCATTTTCTCTTTGGAAGCAGCTCTTTTTACTTCTCATTATCGAATTGATTAAAAGTATTGAAATCAGATTTGTTTTTTATTGTTACAAATCATTTTAAAGCTAATAGCAAAAAGCTGGAAGACGTGGAGTTATAAAGACTTCGAGTGGAGTGGCTTTCAAGTTTGTTAATCCGATTGCCTCACTCATATCAACTGGTTCATCCAATGGTGTCCCGAGCTTGCAGCAGACTAGCTATTGTGAGCTCCAAAACTTGAAGCGCGAACGAAACTCCGGGGCCCATTCTTCTACCACTTCCAAATGGAATCAGCTCGAAATTCTGGCCTTTCACTTCAAAATCTTTGTGGGTAGTTAGGAATCTTTCAGGCTGAAACTCACAAGGATCTGACCATACTCGAGGGTCACGATGAAGTTTGTAAAGATTGATGAAAAGTCGTGTACCTGCGGGGATATGATAGCCACTCACAACGCAGTCTTCAATGGATTCATGCGGCACTGAAAGTGGTCCGGCAGGGTATAACCGCAGCGTTTCCTTGACTATGGCTTGAAGGTAGACTAACTTTTTTATGTCTGATTCTTCTACCTGTTTGTCCTTACCGACATGGATGTCTAATTCTTCTTGTGCCTTCTTCAATGCATGGCGGTTATTGAGTAGTAACGATAAAGGCCATGTCAATGTAACCATTGTTGTATCAGAGGCTGCTAAGGTTAAACCCTGCGATAAACATGGATGTCTAATTCTTCTTGTGCCTTCTTCAATGCATGCCGGTTGTTGAGTAGTAAAGATAAACCCATGTCAATGTAACCATCGTTGTATCAGAGGCTGCTAAGGTTAGACCCTGCGGTAAAGGGGAGTTAGTTGAAGGAAGTTGCAAATGCCTAGCCGTCTAATAAATGATTCTTACCAGGCAGGTTGATTTTTTGATGGTATCGGCATCATGCTTTCCAGTGTCAGTGAGGATTGAAAGCATCACATCCATGAAATCTTCGTCGCTCTTCAAGCTATCTGAATCTGATCTCTTTCGCTTGTGATCTTGTAACCATCCGTCAGTAACTTCGTCTAGTTCTTTCATTGCCTTCTTCATGAACCTCTCGTCTCCCCCGATATCCAACAATCTTAAATAAGGCAACGCGTCAGATATCACAAATTTTCCACTCAATTCGAAGTAGTCCTTCAATGCCTGTTTCCATCTCTCACTCTCTACATCATTACCCGAACTCGGAATTCGCTTCCCTACTATCATCTTGAGAATCACGTTAAGAGTTACATCCCCAAACCATTTCTTCATCTCCACCAAAACCTTATCAGAGCTATCTTTCTTCTCGTTCCATAGTTGATACAACTCTTGCAGTGATACCTTTATCTCAGATTGTCGGACATGTCTGAGCCTATCGAGCCGGTGGTTGGAGAGGAGTTGGAGAGTGGCAACTTTACGCATTTGGCGCCAGTAAGGTCCACAAGGAGCGAAGCCAAACATCGCGTGGTTGTAGGTCAATAATTCCATGGCAAGCGTTTTTGGACGACTGGCAAAGGCTTTGTCGTTTGTGGTGAAACATTCTTTAGCAGTTTCCGAATCGCTGACAACCAAAGCTCTATGAACACCGAGCTTGATGGTGAAGATAGGACCGTATTTCTCTGCCATGTCGCCGAGAACAATGTGGGGTAGTTTCCGTCCTCTTAGTAGGTGGAGATGGCCGATTACAGGCCATGAGCTGCCAGCTTCAGGTGCTGCTTTCTTTTTGTTTCTGTTCTTAAAGGTACTTTTTGATATCCATAGAAGCGAGAAAAGAAAGAGTGGAAAAGCAAATATTATACCAATTAGCACTGTAATTGCTGGGAATTGATGGAAAATATCCATTTGCTAGATTAGAGGAAAATGAAGGTTATGCACACCAGGTACATAAAAGCAGGCGGGGAAAGTTGGGACTTACTTAATAAATTAGAAAATTATTATCCTACAATTAATAGACTGGCCAACCTTCTTAAATACTGATAGTTCTCGTAACAAAAAGGACACAGCCGTTGGCCGAGGGCCGATTTGGCTGTGGTTCATTTGAAACTTGAAAATGAAGTTTCAAATCTCCTTAGCATCTTATCTTCTTCTTTATCTTATTTTGGCCATAAAAATCAGTGAGTGCGACTTCTTTTCTTCTTTTTCTTATTTTGGCCATAAAAATCAATGAGTGCGACTGCTCTTCTTCTTTATCTTAGCATCTTATCTTCTTCTTTATCTTATTTTGGCCATAAAAATCAGTGAGTGCGAATATTTTACAACGTATGTGAGCTAAGTGATAAAAAAAAATTTTGTTATTTTTTTATTGTATGAATTTAAATTTAAATATTATAAAAAAACTTTATTTTATAAAATTATTAATTTTAATGAGTATTTGATATATTATTAATATAAAATTTTGATTATATAAATCAATGATGCATCTTGACTTTTAATTTTAAGAGGACCAAAATAATATTTTATAATAATTATTTCCAAAATGTATCAAATATATTAATAATTAAAAATAAATAATAACAAAACTTACAATTATTAATATGTTAACATGTAAATATATATATAAAATAAAATTATGCATTAAACATTTGGTTTCACAATTTCTAATCATAAATCACTAAAATATTCTTTATAAAAATAAAACCATTATATATTTTCTTACAATATTAACATATTATTTTATCATGTTTAATATCTAAAGTATTAAAGGGAAAAAATCACAAAAATATATTTTTTAAATAAATTAAATTTTAAAACAATAAGGTAAAAACTTTGATGCAATAAATTAAAACCTTCTTATTTTTTCCATGATATTTTTACATTATAAAAAATGAAAATGTATTTAAACTAATCATATTAATTATTTTAACATGTAACAATTTTCAAAAAAAATGAATATACAGAATATAATAAAAATTTATTAATGAAACTTTAATTTACTTTTTTGTGAAATTATAGTGTTCACAAATTTATTATTCATTTTAAATTCAAAATTATTTACTATAAGTAAACGTAGGTTAAAAAAATTATATTTTTTTTTTAAATTAAGAGTTGTAATATTTAGATACAAATAACTTTTGTAACTATACATATATCCAATATAAATACATAGAATAAAAAATAATATATATCAACACAAAAAATTTAATTTTGAGGGGGCCAAACTAATCTTTTTATTAAAAAATTTTCAAAATTATTGTGAAAATAATTTATGTATTAAAAAAATTCAAAATTTTGTGGGAGCAATGGCACCCTAGGTTCTTTAAAGGATTCTCTACCGATATAAGCGAAATTAAAAAGATAAAACATATTTTTTAAAGTATTTTAAAAAAATAAAAATCTAATTAAAAAATGAGAGATATATATATATATATCACCTTTTAATGTTGTTTATTATAATTTGACATTGATAATTTATCAAATATTAACTCTAAATATAAATAAATTTATTTAAATTGATTTGAAAAATAGTACACTAAACGAAACTTTAAAAAATGGGAACACTAGCGAATTTATATGTGTACATATTTTGTTTTTTCAAAGATGCATTTTCTTACTTGTAAATATGGCAATGTCATCATAAAACTAAAGAAAAAGTAACAAATGGGATGACTCTTTAATTTTGATTTCAAAAGTAATTATGGAAGCAACTTTTATGCTTGAGGTTAATTAAGCCAATATATTATATTCTTAGAGATTATATGTTTTAGGGTATTGGAAAGAGTAAAAAAAAAAAATGGGGCGGAGTTACAGACTTGTATTTAATAAAAATAAACCTGAATTACCGAGGAATTTTATAGAGATTTGGTGACAATGGGACCAATTATTGCTGAGTAAGAGCAAATATTTGAGGCCAAGATTAATACCATAATTGGAATTACCAAAATGAGTGCCATTTTTCAAAATTAGAATTAGCTATCATGATCGGTTCAACTGCGGTTAAAATAATTTTTATCTACTACGAAAAACATCATGAAAAATATCCTAAAATAAAAGACATTTGAGAAAATTTTTGTCATAAAAAAAAAAAATACTCATTTGGCTTTTGTACTGCACTTTTTTTGTTAATTTGATATTTAAAAAAATAAAATTCATAATTAGGTATTTGAACTTTTATTTCGTTATATATTTTGATATTTTTGTTAACATCATTAGTCAACTTGTTGATGTGTCACGAACATCCAATAATATAATAATACGTGTTAAAAATCTAATCATTGTTACATCATCAATTGTCATATCAATATCACAAAAAAAAAATTTTAAATATGAAAAAATCCAAAAAAATCTAAAATTTTAAAAAAATAAAAAAAACCCCAAAATTAAAAGAATCTAAAAAAAAGAATTATGAAAAAATTTAAAAATTCTAAAAAAAAAATATTATATGAAAGAATTCAAAAAAAATTAAAAAAACTCAAAAAATCTAGAAATTTTCAAAATCTAAAAGAACCTGAACATTTTTTTAAAAATAAAAAAATCTTAATATATTCAAAAAAATTCTGAAAAATAAATAAAAAAATAAATAATAAAAAAATGAAAATTCCAAATATTAGCATTTCAAATTTTTTGGAAATTTTAATTTTCAAATTTTTTTGAAAATTTTAGATTTTTTATTTTTATTTCAAATATTGTTTTATTTTTATGATTTTTAAAATTTTTTCTCAATTTTTTGAATTCTCAAAATTTTTTATTTTTTTAGATTTTTTTTTGTTTCTGATTTTTTCTTTTATAAAATTTTTGGTATTTAGAGTAATTTTTTGAATCTTTTAGAATTTTTAGAATTTTTCATTATTTTTTATATTTCTTTTCATTTTTCATTTATATATATTTTTTAAAATTTTCATATTTTTTTATTAAATCCAAGATTTTTTTATTTTCAAAATTTTTAATTTTTTGTGAACTATTTATAATTTTTTTGGAATTTTTAGTATACTTTTTAGATTTTTTGAATTTTTATAAATTTTTCATGAGTTTTAATAATTTTTTAATTTTAATAAATTTTTATTTTTTTAATTTTTAAAATTATTTTTTAATACTAATGTAGTAATTGACGATAAAATGTTGATTGCATTTTTTCATATAAATTTAAATCTTATTATATATTCATGTCACGTCAACAGATTGAAAAATGGTTATAGTCTAAAGGATCTATGTTGATTGATGAAATTATGAATTTTATTTTTTTAGACACAAAATTGACAAAAATTATATAATATAAATATTATTGTTATATTTAACTCAGGAAAAGGTGTGACCGAAATAATGGAGTATGTTTGACATTTTGGCTCAAATTAGATATCGATCTTATGCGTAAGGCTCACAGGAATTTTGTTCTTTTATTGATTTTTGTTTGGTCAATTGAAAGCTTTAAGTTTTAGTCGGTGAATTTGTTCAAAGTCATTATCAATTTTTGTTAAGTATTTTGAATGTACAATGAAACTGATTTTAATGAAATTAAAATAATAACAATAATAGTGATATTATTTTAATAGTGAAATTGAATATAATAATATTATTATTAAAATTAATAATGAAATATATATTTGAATATAAATATAATAGTAATAGTGAAATATAATAAGAAAAAATAATTGTTAAAAATATTATATTAAAATTTTATATAATAAAATTTATAATAAATATTTGTATTTATGAAATTAATAAAAAATTAAAATTATTAAAATTATTTTTATATATTAAATAATACTTTTATAATAAATATTTATAAATAAATATTAATAAATAATTAAAAGTTATTATCTTGACACTGATTCTTCTTGCCAAAAAAGTACGTCTATTACCTATGAAAAAAGTTTATATAAAATTTTTTAGGTGAAGTTTATGAATTTTTTAAAATAATATATTAAAAAATTTTAATAAAGAATTTGAAATGATAGATTGATAGAATTCAATATGAAAATTAATAATATATAAAAAAATTATTAAAAATATTGTTTATAATTTAAATTTAATCGATACTTATTAAACGGTAAAAATTATGATAACATTTTTACTAAAAATATCTATCTAAAAATATATATCAAAATTTATTAAATTTTTTCAAATTTTACACACTTGATTCATATAATGAGATCTTTCAATATATCAGTTTTTATTTTAGTTTTTATTTAATCGTTTTTAGTAAAAAACTTCACAAATTTTATCTAAGAAACTTTATCTAAATATTTACCTTTAACTTTAAGTAGATGACGTTTGGTTTGCGAATTCTTGGATTATTAGATTCTGTGAGAAAGTATAATCCTAGAAAAAATGTGATACTTCAGGGAAAGTTCAGTTTTCAAGGCATCCCTTTTCGAATTTTCGTGTTTGGTTAGGAGGACTCTGCATTTGTCAATCATATATTTTTACCATAATATTCTTTACAACCTTAAAAAAAAAAAAAACTTTTGATTTTGTTTTAAAAAAAAGCACAACAAATGACACAAGTTCTTATATATTTTTTTATAAAATTGAAATTGTAATAATTACGGTGATTATATACAAAAATGCAATCATTGAGTTGAAATATTAAAAGATTGATTGTATCAGTTACGGCGTCTATATGTAATAAACGTCGTAATTGAGTTCAATTAAAAATTAAAAAACTCAATTATGATTTTTAATGAAAAATATACTATAATTGAGTGTTTAAAATTTTTAGTTAAACTCAATTATAACTTTTTTTTACTTAAATATCGTAATTGAATTTTTTAAAATTTTAAATGAACTCAAATATGACATTTGTCATATATAAACACCATAATTGACTACCTTTTTAAGTTATCACTTATAAATATTACAATCACTAGTTATAAAAATGAAAAAAAGAAAGATAAATGCATATAATATGTTTTTGAGGAACATAATAAAGATTAATGGAATAGAAATACATGCTTGGTGATAAAGTTAGAACTTGTTACGATAACCTTTCCTTTCCTCCCTGCCTTTTAGTGCTCTAAATTAAGGATGAAGAAAGATTGCCACCATCTCATTTTTTTCATCAGCACAAATTATAATAATAAAAAAAAAGCTTTCACCTTTCAATAGCCAAAATTCCTAAAAATCAAAATAAAATAACTAAGATTGCAAAAGCAAAAATAAAGACAAAAGCCAAAAGAAAAGAAAACTCAATCTCATTCTTTCTTTTCTCAATTTCAAAATTAGTCTAAAAAATCTTAAAAAATATTATCAACTATCAACCATTTAATTGGCAGTTACCCAAACTCAAATTAGCCTCAAATCCTCAATTAATAAGCAAAATCAAAAAAGGTAAGAAAAAAATTAAATTACCTATTTTCTTTGTAAAATTTTTATAGAATAATGTTGATATTTATATTTTTGATAATCTGAGTGAGAAAGATGATGGTATGTGAAAGCAAGAGAGATGCAAAAAAAATAGGGAATTGGTTGAGTTGATTTGAGGGATCAACCATCGTATCAATGAGAAAACTTGAAAAGGAGTAGAGGAAATTTTGAGGGCTTAAAAGAGAATCGAGGAGAAGGTGCTTATTTTTATCTCAGAATGGGTGGCGGGTGGAGAGTAGGATGGGGTGCTTGGGGGGTAGGGTAGAGGGTGGGGTAAGATGGGGTATATTACGGGGTAAGGTAGGGTAAGTGATTTTTATTTAATTTTATAATTAATTTTATTAAAATATAAATTTTAAAATTTTGTAATTTTTAAAATTTTTTTAGATAAAATTTAGTTAGAGGGATTGAGATTTTATAATTGAAAAAATTAAAAGATTAATAATTTAATATGAAATATATAGGGATTTTAGATGAAAAATTTTAATAAATTTTTTTGTATAAGTTAGATGAAAAATAATTAAAATTAAATATTATATTTTGATTTTGTTATTTATTAATTTATAATTTTATATTTGAAACTTAATAATTTTTTTTGTTTTGGTATTTATATTGTTGTCAATTATTTTGCAACTAAGTTAATTCTTATTAATTTATTTTTATTTTTGTGTAATTATTGAATATTCTATTTATTATATAGTATATTGAAAGTAATTTATGATAAAAAAATTTTTTACATCAATTAGTATATCAAAATGATTAAGTTAATAAATTTAGCATTTTATGATATATTGCTCTTAAGATTAAAAATTAAAAATTAAAAATTAAAATATTTAATGTAGATTCAATTTTTAATGATGGAATAAATAACATTAATATTTTTAAACATAAGTTTATTTTGTTTTTATATAAAATAGTAAGCATGCCACACGTTATTTAATTTTGTAATTAATTTTATTAAAATATAAATTTAAAAATTGTAATTTTTAAAATTTTTTTAGATAAAATTTAGTTAAAGGGATTTAGAATTTATAATTGAAAAAATTGAGAGATTAATAATTTAATATGATATATACATGGATTTTAGATGAAAAATTTTAATAAATTTTTTGTATAAGTTAGATGAAAAATAATTAAAATTAAACGTTAATTTTTTATTTTGTTATTTATTAATTTATAATTTTATATTTGAATTTTAATAATTGTTTTGTTGTTTTGGTATTTATCTTGTTGTCAATTCTTTTGCTATTAAATTAATTATTATTAATTTATTTTTATTTTTGTGTAATTATTGAATATTCTATTTATTATATAATATATTGAAAGTAATTTGTGATAAAAAAATTTTTTACATCAATTAGTATATCAAAAAGATTAAGTTGCTTAATAAATTTAACGTTTTACGATCTATTACTTTTAAGATTAAAAACTAAAACTTAAAAAATTTAATGTAGATTCAATTTGTAATGATGAAATAAGTAACATTAATATTTCTAAATATAAGTTTATTTTATTTTTATACAACATAGCAAGCATGCCATAACGTGAAGAGTTCCCAAGTAAAAGAGTAAAGGGTGAGCCAAGTGATGATGTAAATTAACATTTTGGAACACTTGTGCCAAATATTAAAGAAAATGTTTTATGTAAACTTTGTAGTAAAGTTGTAAAAAGAGGAATAACACGTTTTAAGGAACACATTGCTCATAAAACTAACAAGGTTGCACTATGCCCCAATGTTACCGGTATGTTATATTTTTATAATTCCTTTGAAAATATTATTATTAATTTCTCAATAAAAATTACAAAATTACATAAGCATGTGTAACTAATTTTTTCCTTTTTCTTAATTATATTATTAATAGGTTTAGTAAGAGAAAAAATGATGAAACTTCTTCAAGAAAGTAAATCAAAGAAAGTTGAGAACAAATGGAGAAATGATGGATTCTTATCACAATTAAGAGGGGAAGACTATGACTATGAAGGTTTTATTAATGAAGAAGTCACTACTAAACAAGCCATACGAGCTAGTATCCAATTACAATATAAGTGACATAGAAGACAAGAATTTAGATAAAGAATTGGTGGTTAGAGTAACATACATGAAGAGGGACGAAGCTTTCATGGTTCAGTTGCTGAATATTTTGAGAAAAAAACAAGGAAATCAACTCCAAGTAAGTCTAAATTTTCATTAATAGGAGCTATACCTGAATTAGTTAGAAGTAAAAGTTCAAAGCAACAAAAAATAAGTGATTCATTTTTAAAGACATTAAAAAAGAAGATGGGTGAATCAGTATCAAAATTTTTTATATATAATCGACTTTCTTTTCAGTTAGCAAACTTTTCACAGTTGCATAATTTGATTTCTGTGGCAGCAGAAATTGGCCAATATGTGAAACTTCTAACACTTTATGAGGTCTCTGATATGTATTTAGAGTCTAAGTATCAACAAATTTATGAATGGGTTAATGAATTAAAAGTTCATTGGAATAAATTGGGTGCCACTTTGATGTGTGATGGTTAGACCAACAGTTTGAATCAAATGCATATCATCAATTTCCTTATTTACTATAGTAAAGGGACCATTTTTTGAAAATCTATAAATGTCTTAAGTGTTCGTAGTAAAGATGCAAACTTCTATTACAGATTATTGGATGAAGCTGTGGAAGAAATTCGGGAAAAATATATTGTTCAAATAGTCACTAATAATGAGGTAGTACTTAAGGCTACAGGAGAAAGACTGATGGAGAAGAGACAATATTGGTATTTGACAACATGTTTAGCTCATTATTTGGACTTGAGCTTTGAGGATATTGGCAAGAAAAAAATGTGACAAAGGTTTTGGATGATGCAAAAAAAGTGACTTGTTTTATATACAATCACATTTGGATTGTTAATTTGATGAAGAAATATACACAAGGGAAGCAAATACTTCATCCTCCTCTTATCTGATTTGCCACTCATTTCATATAGTTAGAAAAAATAACAAGGCAAAAGTAAGGTTTGAGAGATGTTTCAATTCAAAAGTTAGTACTTAGTAATTAGTATAACTATTTAAATCTAGCATCTTCTTATGATATCATTGTTTAAAATATTAATTTAAAATATATTACTCTAAAAATTTATTGTTGAATATATAGGAATTTAAAGAATCAAAATGGGAACAACAAAAATTAGGGCTTGCTTATGAAGCCAAAAAAATCATTTTGAAAAAGGATTTTTGGAAAAAAGCAAGTGATATAATAAAAGTTTATGAGCCTTTGGTAAAAGTGTTGTGCTTTGTTGATGGTGATGAAAAACCAACAATGGGATATATTTACAAGGTGATGGATAGAGCTAAACAAGCAATTCAGCAAAATTATCATTATTTTACTGAATATGAAAAGATTATTGATAATGGATGGAGTTTCGTGCATTCTAACTTACATTCAGCTGGTAAGTAAACTAAGAATATAAATTGTATTTAAAAAAATATGTTTATTTTTTATGCTTAAATTGCTTATATATTTATTTTTTTATTACTTTAATATAATATTGTTATGAATTATGTTTATGTTACTATCTAAATCCACAATTTCAATTTAGAGTGGAGCATTTTGAAAATATATTTAAAGAAACATTAGATAGTACAATAGCAGTTATTGAAAGATTAAAACCTTATATACATATTCAAATTAGAATGATTAATTAGGTTAGTATTTAATACTATTTTATAACTTTGACATTTATTTTATATATTAAAAATAGAATTATTATTTATTTATTTATTTATTATTGTATTTTCAATTGATGTAGTTGCTATTATTTCAAAACGAGCATGAAACATATGGTACTCTACAGGCACAAAGAGCTTGAAAGCAAATGAATCCAAGTAATTAGTAAATTAAATAATTATAATTTATTTATATTATTTAATTGAATAGCACATTCAAATTTAATTTAAATAATTTTATATAGCTGAATGGCAGATGATATATGGCACTTGTGTTCTTGAATTACAAAAACTAGCAATCAAAGTGCTTAATAAAATAGCATCTACAATAAATTGTGAACGTAATTGGAGCACATTTAGCTATATTCGCATCAAAGTAAGAAACAGATTGAAGTTTAAAAAACTTTAGAACCTTATATATACCCATTACAATATGAGATTAAAGATGAGACATCAAAAAATGATGAGCATTAACGAGATAAATAATAGTTTTAATCCTATTAGCCTTGACTATATTTTTGAAGATGATGATCTACTAATAGAATGGTTGCAAGAGAAATAATATCCTTTATTAGATAGTCAAAACTGTAATTGGTTACCTACAGATAATTTTGATAATGAAAAGGATGTTGAGCAATCACGTCAATCTCAAGAAAGAAATGTGTCTCATTCAAGTTCAAGTCCAACACCAAGTCAAAGTGATGATGGTGGGGGTTTAAGTCTAGATGATGGTGATGGTGTAAATTTTGGTGGCAATATAGATACAAATCGACCTTATAACCCACTTGGAGGAGAATTTGGCCTTGCTGCTACTAGTGGACTTTTTATTAACATGGCAGAATATGGAATAAATCCATCTGCTGAATCTAGTAGGGGTCAAAATGCATATACAACTCAATCAAAAGAAAAAGCCAAGAAGTACCACTATGATATTTCTAAAGGTTCTTCATCTTCAAGTAGGAGACTAAATTCTAGTACTGCTAGTACTCAAAGACGTTACTATCCACTGGAATAACCTAATTTTCAACCTCCTTATGGTTATCCACCTTTATATAGTTATTATCTACCACAAATGTATCCTTCACCTTAAATGTATCCTCCACCTCAAATGTATCATTTACCACATATGTATCCCCCATCACAAATGTATCATCCTCAAATATATCTTCTATCTCAAATGCATCAAGAACAAAGGCCACAGGAATGGGGATGGAGTCAACTTGACTCTCAAAATGAAAATAGAGAATTTGATCATCCTCGTCATTCTACCATGTGATAAATTTTGAAATATATATCAATAGTTATAGCTGATAGAATTTGAAATTATTATATTTTTAAGTTTGTAATTTTATTAAATATAGATGCTTGGTATTTAATATATTATGTTTTGTTAATATCTTGATTTGTCTAGAATTAATATTGAATATAAACTTGGCTCAAGCAAAAATTTTGTTGCTAAATCAAATATGAATATTTTATTATAATCTAACTAAAATTATGAATAATTTTTTTTAGAAAATAAAAAATATAGTATGATAAACTATTTTAAAAATCATTAAAAAAGAGTTTTTATGATTATAATTATAATTATTATATTTTATAATAAATTGTATAAAATTAAAAAAAAATTCACAACCGTGATGATCTTAATGAACAAAATGATTTTTGTTATATTAAAAAAAACGATAAATACAATACGATCGAAAATATGATCACATACTATTAAATCCCTACCAGCTAGAAGTGGAGGGTTTGAGCAAGAGAGACTGAAAAGAGAAAGTAGCCAACTCTTTTTATGAAGGAAGAGATAAAAAAGAAATGATAACCAAAGGAAACCCATTTCTTTGAAATGAAAGCTGTTGAATTCTAAGGGCTTTGCTGGCTCAAGCTCCATCCAAGGAAACGGCTTGCTTGGAACTGACTTCGCCGAGCCTTTTAAAGTTTGTGGGGTGGACATACCAAATAAAGTAATATCCAAATTTTATTACGATGTTTTTTCGTTAAAATACTTTAATAACTGCATTTCATAGACAAAATGCTTCATAATCCAAATGCGACATATGTTTAAAAACTATACGGTAATATTCAATTATAGATCCAAAAAAATAAGTTAATAATAGACATTTTGTTTAAAAAAAAGTCATAATTTATTTAAAATAAAATCTAGTTTTAGTTTCAAATTTATTTTTTAAAAGGATAATATAAATAGAAAAAAAATTTTATTTAGAATAAATTTAAAATTCAAGTAATTTCTCTTAAAATTTTAAAATAACATAAAGAGATATGAATTTCTAATTTCAAAATATTAAATACTATTGAAAATTTAACTTTTTTTAAAAAAATCAAATAATTTTAAATTAAATATAAAAAATAAATACTTAAAATCAAAATTTTTAAAAAAATTGAATACTCCTAAATCAAAACACTCTAAGTGAGGGCAATGTTTTACATATTATATAAAAGTCAAATGTCCTAATTTTATTATTAATTGTTCACGTCACTTTTAAGAGTTGATTGACCTACGAGTAAAACTAAAAAAAAAAAAAAAAAAAAAAACTCAATTGTTATTTATTCATATTCTCTCTCCAATGGATAAACGACGCCTAGCACAATAAGAATGAGCTGATCATGCTGGAACGGTTGCATTCAAACAAATCCCAACAGCAAGATTGGACCAAAATATAGCCCAATCGTGCTGCTTAAGTCAGTAGTTTTTCTTTTCCGAAAAATGAGGGAAAAATTCTGAAAATGATATTAATTAAGGGGGGGATCAGTAGCCATTAACGAGAAAGTCTCAATTATATCTTAGCATGAGAAAGACTTACATTAAGTTTTATAGGTAAAATTGGTAAAATTTTTTATTCAAAATAAATAAATTAAAAAATCTTATCATATAAATTAAATATATAAAATTTTAAAAAAATTTAATAATTTTTTATATATTAATTAAATTGACAGTTTCAATAAAAATGTTGACAAAATTTTTATCATTAAATAAATATCAATTAAATTTGAATTATAAAAAATATTTTTAATAATTTTTTTTACATATTATTTATCTTCACATTCAACTCTATCAATATATCAATTTAAATTTTTTTATTAAAATTTTTATTAAATAATTTTTAAAAAAAAAAATTATAAACTTCACTTAAATAATTTTATATAAATTTTATCCGTCATAGTAGTACTATGCAAAAGCCCATCCTTCCAAGGAAAAAAATTAATAATTGTTAAAAGAAATTTATCAAAACCACGTATGATATTAATTTTTGTAATTACTGACTTTAATCCTGCGTGATACACTAATGATGATTGTTTTATATTATTAATTTATAATATAAATAATTATATAAATTAAAAAAATAAAATTATGAATTTATAAATGAAATTTATCTTGGAACTTAATAATCTTGAATATAATTTATATGTTACTTAATTATTTAACAATATAAGTTTGAGACACGATAAACATTAGTGAATCTTTTCAGATTCTGATTATATAATACATTAATTCAAGCAGCGGAGTAGGAACAAAACATCAAAATTATACCTATTACAATGAAACATCTTAGAAATTTATTTGTTATAAACCAAACTCAAATATTATACCAATTAGTTGGTGTAGTAAAGAGAAGCAGTAAGGCGAGGAGTTATATGAACTTCAAGTGGAGTTGCTTTAGGACTCGTCAATCCTGCTGCTTCACGCATATCAACTTTTTCATCTGACGGAGTCTCAAACTCGAACCAATGCAGCACATTAGCGAGTGTAAGCTGCAAAATCTGAAGAGCAAATGAAACTCCGGGGCACGTTCTTCTACCACTGCCAAATGGAATCAGCTCAAAATTCTGTCCCCTGACATCAACATCTTTGTGGGTAGTCAACAATCTTTCTGGTCGAAATTCAGAAGGGTTTGACCACACGTGCGGATCACGATGAATCTTGTGAAGATTGAATATCAGCCAAGTTCCAGTCGAGACATGGTAACCATTTACTGTGCAGTCTTCAATGGCTTCATGGATCACGGAGAGTGGAGCAGCAGGGTATAGGCGCAACGTTTCCTTAACGATGGATTGAAGGTACACTAAGTTTTTGGTGTCTGATTCTGTTACCAGCAGTCTATCCATGCCAACCTGGATGTCTAGTTCTTGTTGGACCTTCTTCAATTCCTCACGGTTGTTGAGTAACAAAGATAAAGCCCATGTCATTGTGGTTGATGTGGTATCTTCCGCCGCTAAGATGAGACTCTGTTAGATCAGATCATAGTGTACAAATATTTCTGGTTCGTAGTTCATACAATAATTTTTAAAAGAGATTCCTATCACAATTCTTTCTTTTATCTAAACTACAGCAATGTTTACATTCAAGACAAAGTGTTCTGACTTCTTTATGCCATTAGTAGTCTACCTTGGGACACTAGGTAAGAAGACTTGGAGTTGTGTACCCCAAAAAAAAAAAAATTAGAAGGTGAAGTTAATTAAATGAAGTTGAGCAATGAATATTTGGTTAAGAAATGCATGCATGTACCAGACTGGTGGCTTTGTTGATTGTATCAGCATCGTGCTCCTCTACATCACGGAGAATAGACAGCATCACTCCCATGAAATCTTCCTCACTCTTGGCCTCGTTTGCAGCTCTCTTGCGCTTGTGCTCTCGTAGCCTTCCCTCGATAACTTGCTCTAATTCTTTTGCTGTCTTCTTTACGAGCTTCTCCTCTCCTCCTATGTCAAACCATCTCAGAAACGGCACCGCATCTGATACCACGAACTTCCCACTTTGTTCAAAGAAGTCATCCAATAACTTGGTCCATTTCACGGTTTCACCGCCTTCACTGGAATTCGGAATTTGCTTTCCTACAATAATACTCAGAATCACGTTAAGAGTCACTTCTTTGAAACATCTCTTCATATCCAACAATACTTTATCAGAGTTGCTTCTCTTCTTGTTCCACAGCTGATATAGCTGCTGCAGAGATGTCTTTACCTCGGATTCCCTCACGTGTTTAAGCATTTCGATCCGGTGGTTTGAGAGGAGCTCAGCAGTGACAAACTTGCGCACTTGACGCCAGTAAGGTCCATATGGCGCAGTGCCGATCATGGCATTGTTGTAGCCCAAAAGTTCCAAGCCAACAAGCTTTGGACGATTGGCCAATGCTTTATCGTTTATGGTGAGACATTCTTTAGCAATCTCCCAATTGCTCACCAACAAAGCTCTATGCACACCCAACTTGGTGGTAAAGATTGTTCCATATTTTTCAGCCATGTTGGCCAAGCTTATGTGAACTGGTTGTGGCCCTCTTAGGAGGCGAAGATGGCCAATTACGGGCCATGCGCTACCAGCCTCAGGTGCCGTTTTCATTTTGCTTGTTTTTCTTGAGGCAGTTTTTGATATCCATAGAAGAGAGAAAAGAAAAAGTAGTACCGGAAAAGCAATCATTGCAACCGTTGTAGTGGCTGGACATGGATGAAAGCAATCCATTGCTAGATTGCTTCTTCTAGAGCTATGAGCAACTAATATACGACAAGGGCCTTGGATTTCCCACTAGGATAAAGTAAAAGAAAATAAAAGATTAGTGGTAGTTTTGTAGTGGCGTTTTACTTACAAACAGCACTAGCTTTTGTGTTTTTACAAAACTTAAGGTGTTTTTTATCAAAACGTCACTAAATATTCAAATAACAGTATTTATCGACTAAAACGCTTTGAATAATCCTCTCTAAAAAATTGGAGTAATTATTGAAGGCGTTTTTTGCAGACTACACCTTGAATAATCCCCTGAAAAAAAAAATGGAGGTGCTTATTGAAGGCGTTTTCTACTAAAAATACCTTCAATAAATCTCTTCGTCAATGCATATGCCAAAATTGGAGTAGCACTATCAGTTAGAGCATACAGTTATTAACTATAAGGTCGTAGGTTCGATTCCTCCTTTTAATGTTTTTTAGGTTTTTCGAGAGGAATTTTCTGCCTAAATACGCCTTCAATACTCCATACAAAAATTTGGGGGGATTATTGAAGGTGTTTTTTCCCAAGAACGCCTTCAATAGTCCTATCAACAAAATTTGGATAGGATTATTGAAGGTATTTTTTGGCCATAAACACCTTCAATATTCCCTTCCGAATTTTTCAAAGCATTGTTGAAGGCATTTATGGCCAAAATCACCTCCAATATTCCATTCCAAGATTATTGAAGGTGTTTTTCGTTAAAAACACCTTCTATAAATTTAAGAATATTGCAGGAGTTTTTACCCATAAACACCTTCAATAATCCCATTCAATATTTTGTGAAGGATTACTGAAGGCGTTTTCTAGCTAAAAATACCTTTAATAATCCCATAAAAAAATATTTGGTTTAATTATACATGTGAAGTCAGTTGTAGTTTTATGCCCAGAAAATATTTAAAGTCAGTTTTAGGTTTATGTCTAGAAAACATTTAGTTTATATATGTGATACTGTGAATTACATTTTGGAATTTACATTACAAATATTGTAGTATCTAAATAAATTAACTAGACATCTGAATTTAATATTGGTAACATTGCCAATCTACAAACTTAAATTATCCATTCAATATGGCATGTTAAAAACATTATAACAAATGATCCTCATATATTTACACTCAACCAACAATGTCCAACCTCAAGGTTTAGCTATAAATGATAATACATACTCACACCACTCTTTACGGACTTCATCAAGTTTATCTATCATGAAGCTTTCTTTACTCTCCTACTAAAAAAAAATCAGAAGTAAATATTAATAAATGAGAACATAATTTAGCTTTTTTTTAAGATATAATGACTTTATGAAATTTATACTAACCTTAAATGGTGTGGTCATAAAATCATATAAAACTATCTCCCTTATAAAATGAAGGACATAATATCCACATTCAGTCTATCCAAGTTGACGAGGTACCTAAAAAATAAATTTAGTGGGTTTAGGAAATATTTATCTACACAAACTCAGTATAAAATAATAAATTTCACATTTACCGATAATGACACCCATTTTATTTTTACCTTCTTATCAAATGCAGATATTATCCTAAATTGAATAGAAAAAAATTACTTAATACATAAATAAAATTAGTTATGAAGAAATAAAATATATATAATATAATAACATGTAATACCTCTTTATAAAATTTTTAATATCAAGGTTAAGCATCACTGTCGGTTGAGCCAAATTAAGTAAGTATGGCGTTAAGGTGTTGGTATCAATCATAATAAGCTGCTAATGACGACTGTAAAATAATAAGAATGATATACTCAGATTAGGTATCATCTCAGATTCAGGTAAGGTTGGAATAATTATTTGTATGAATATAGCTTATGCAGAGTTAGACAGGAGCAAATAATATTTCATGCATTCAATTACATGATTAGCATGAAAAATGACTGTGCCACTCTACTCACCAATGAAATTGGGGTCAACGAATCTGAATCTATGGGTTATTTGTCTCACCTTGACCTTTCTATATAAGAAGCTACACGATAACAATCAACAATACTAGTTAATAATATATCGTAATATAGATTAATACGTATTGAGTTTGCATATTTGTATTTATAAGCTAACCTCATAAGCAACAACATTAGCAGCTGATATTTCATCTAGGTTATAAAATTCATTAACCTCATCCACACCAATGTAAGAAAATGATAGTTGATCAAATAACTCATCCTCGGACTCAACCGTTATGTAGTTTTCTTCTGATAAATGATCAAGTGAATAATTAGATAACTTATCCAATGCAGCCTAAATAAGGGTCATACTCTGAGTCCTAACATCCTATTACAATATATAATGAAATATAAGTATTAAAACAAAATCAATAAATATAATAAACAAACAAATATTAAACTTATAAATAAAATCATACTTCATGGCTGGTAAACGAGGTTGGGTTCCTTATCGACTTGCAACAAAAGCTTATCCTAGGTGGATAATGCTATTCGATTGGCTTATAGGCATGCTAGGCTACATTGCTACTAACATCACCTCCAAAAAAGCAAGTCGTTGCTGTTGCTCATTGAGGCATTGCTCCTGGTCATCAAGTCATTACTGTTGTTGCTCAATGATTGCTTGATATTGTGCATTTGCCATTTAAGGGATTTTAGATTGATTACTGAAAAACTTTAATGACAACACAAATTTATCAACCCCACAAACTCGACCATGCCTTTTTTTAGCTCCTAATGCTAAAGACAATGGATCTCCACCATAATGGGTTGCCAATTCACCATATTTAACTTTAGAAGCATAATCACCCTCAAAGAAAATAATAAGATAGCCATAACAACAAATCTATACAAGCTAGTATAAAGTTATGCATACAACCACAATGCCAATCATATGTGATTTAATGAACTATTATACATACAATCTTTTTAGCCAATTCTTCGATTACTTTATCTATAAAAGATCCATCATTCTTAGATGTCCTTATTTTCACACATCCCATCTAGAAACTTCGGTGTCAGAGATAGCTAATTTCTAATAAATTACCACAATATAAAAATCAGAATCTATAAAATAAATGTTCATAAATATTCATTTATGAGTATAAAATAAGTGTGTGAATACTTACAAGCTTATACTTGACATTTGCATATCTGTTTCTCGCTGTCCGATGGTGATATATTTGTTTGGCCTGAATGTTCTTTTGGTTTTCTTTGATTTTCTTTAATTTTTTACAAAAGAAAAAAATTACGTAAATCACATATGAAGATATCGAATATATTGTATAAAGTCTTATAAATAATTTTTTTGTAATGGGTTTGCGTACTGAGAAATCTTCTAATAGCTAATCTCAAACAAAAATTCTTTAATCTTCATTACTTATAACATCTGCATATGACCTAGATGAAACAGCTAATACATCACCTTGATCAGCGAGCGATAAAATATATTGGGTTGTCAATCTGCTTTTAAAGTCTCTAAATGCTTTCCCAGTATATTGCAACACAAGCTTTTTACACTCAATTGGGATGTCAAACCGTTCTTAAATAATTTAACACTATTAGTATGAACACATTGAATTTCAATTAAATGATAATTTAACAAATTTTATGAAATAGTTGAATAAACATACCACAACTGACTCTCATGTACCATCTTTTAGATCATCAGAAACTCATCGCCAATTATGGTATGTAATTGAAATGCTACTATGAATGACAGCACCAATATGAGTAGCCAACTTGGTAGCTCCATCAAACACAGACTGTCTATTTTGATTGAAGTCTACTTGAATTTTTGTGTCACTTACTTTAATTTGTTTATTGCATTCCCTTCCTTTTCTCTTTTGGCCTATAGGTGTGTCTTATGCATATTCAGTAGAAGGAGAAGTATTTACACTGTACGTAACAAAATACAACCAATATCATACTACAAAAATACTATTCAGCAAATCATTCAGCAATGTGTTCAGAAACACCATTCAACCAACTATTTAGAAACACAATTTAGAAAACCATTCAGAAATGCCATTCAGCAAACCAATATCATACAATACCATTCAGCAAACCATAATATTTAAATCAAACTACACAAAAACATCATACATGCAATGAAAGGTGCTTGGACAACTAAGGTTACGGTGAAATGAATAAAAATATATATGCATATGTGAATAGTAAGGAACAAAAAAATACCTCTATTAAAAAATATAAATAATATAATAAACAAATAAAATAAAGACATATCGATAAATAGAGAGGTGTGCGATGTTGAGTTGTTAAAGGTTGATGGCGACGATAGAGATAAAGAAACTAAAAGTCAAACTAAAAGTGTTTAAAGGGTTTGGTTTGATTGATTAATACAGCTTTTAATCATTTTTTATAATAGCAGTTTGTGATTCTGAAGTTCAAAATAGGGGAATGAATATAAAAATTATAAGTGAAGGTATTTTTTTTCCAAAAACGCCTTTAATAATCCCTTTAAAATTTGACTACGAGATTATTAAAGGCATTTTTACTAAAAGATGCCTTTAATAATCTCAAAAAAATTTTAAAAGAAAATTATTGATGGTGTTTTTTTTAAAAAAATATGCCTTAATAATCCGGTCCATTTTTTCAATAGCTTGTTTATTGAAAGCATTTTATGTCAAAAACGCCTTCAATAGTCCTTTAATAATTTTGAAGAGGAGATTATTGAAAGCGTTTTTAGTCAAAAACGCGTTCAAAAAATCTCCTCCTTAAAATTTAAAGGGATTATTGAAGGCATATTATGCAAAAAAAACACCTTCAATTAATTCTTTTAAAAAATTTGAATATATTAGTGAAGGTACTTTTAGTAGAAAATCACCTTCACTGATGTTTTTCCAATAAAAATGGAAGGGATTATTAAAGGCATATTATGCAAAAAATACCTTCAATAAATTCTTTCAAATAATTTGAAAGAATTAATGAAAACGTTTGCAGTAAAAAACACAGATAATAATCTTATAAAAATTTAAAAGGATTTTCGAAGGAGTTTTTTGTAGAAAACTACCTTCACTAATATAAAAATTATAAGTGAAGGCATTTTTTTGTCAAAAAACACTTTCAATAATTCCCTTAAAATTTGACCACAAGATTATTGAATGCGTTTTTACTAAAAGATGTCTTTAATAATTTCAAAAAAATTTTAAAAGAAAATTATTAAAGGTTTCTTTTTTAAAAAAATACCTTCAATAATTCGGTCTATTTTTTCAATAGCTTGTTTATTGGAGGTGTTTTATGCTAAAAACACTTTCAATAATCCTATCCAAAAATATTAAGATGATTATTGAAGGCATTTTATAAAAAAACACCTCTAATAATTTCTTTTAAAAATTTTGAAAAGCGATTATTGAATGTGTTTTTAGTCAAAAATGCCTTCAAAAATCTTCTTCTTAAAATTTAAGGGGATTATTAAAGGCGTATTATGCAAAAAACACATTCAATAAATTCTTTCAAAAAATTTGAAGGAATTAGTAAAAGCGTTTGTAGTAAAAAATGCCTATAATAATCTCCTTGTCAAAATTTAAAAGGATTATCGAAGGTATTTTTTGTAGAAAATCGCTTTCACTAATATAAAAATTATAATCGAAGGTATTTTTCTGCCAAAAATACTTTCAATAATTTCCTTAAAATTTGACTATGTGATTATTAAAGGTATTTTTACTAAAAAATGCCTTTAATAATCCCAACAAATTTTTGAAAAGAAATTAATGAAGTTATCTTTTTTTTAGAAAATGCCTTCAATAATCTAGTCAATTTTTTCAATAACTTATTTATTAGAGATGTTTTATGCCAAAAATACCTTCAATAATCCTATCTAAAAATATTACAAGGATTATTGAAGGTATTTTATAAAAAAAAATGCCTTTAATAATTTTCTTTACAAATTTTGAATATGAGATTATTAAAGGCATTTTTAGTCAAAATACCTTTAAAAATCTCCTCGTTAAAATTTAAGAGGATTATTGAAGGCATATTATGCAAAAAATACCTTCAATAAATTCTTTCAAAAATTTTGGGGGAATTAGTGAAGGCGTTTGTAGTAAAAAAAATACCTATAATAATCTCCTCGTCAAAATTTAAGAGGATTATCGAAAATGTTTTTGGTAGAAAGTCGCCTTCAATGATATAAAAATTATAAGTGAAGGCATTTTTCTACCAAAAATGCCTTCAATAATTCCCTTAAAATTTGACTACGAGATTATTAAAGGCGTTTTTACTAAAAGACACCTTTAATAATCTCAAAAAAATTTTAAAAAAAATTATTGAAAGCATTTTTTTTTTAGAAAATGCCTTCAATAATCCTATCCAAAAATATTAAAAGGATTATTGAAAGTATTTTATAAAAAAAATACCTCTAATAATTTTTTTTAAAAATTTTGAAAAAGAGATTATTGAAGGTATTTTTTACTAAAAATGCCTTAAAAAATTTTCTCATTAAAATTTAAAGGGATTATTGAAGGTGTATTATGCAAAAAATACCTTCAATAACTTCTTTCAAAAAATTTGAGAGAATTAGTGAAGGTGTTTGTAGTAAAAAAATGCCTATAATAATCTCTTTGTCAAAATTTAAAAGGGTTATCAAAGGCGTTTTGGTAGAAAATCATTTTCAGTGATATTCATTGGATAAAAATGAAAGAGATTATTGAAGATTTTTTCTTTAAAAAATGCCTTCAATAATTTCTTTTAAAAAATTTGAGGGGTTAAGTGAAGGTGGGAATTATTGAAAGCGTTTGTTTATTGAAAACACTTCTATTTGTCAGATGTATGCATGTGTATCTTACAAACTCTAATAAAATCATCCCCAAACTTAGTGCATCTAATCCCCAACTTCAAGCTTCATATTCATTAATTTACTATTTCTCTTTCTAGACTAACTACAATTTACTTTCTTTTTTCTTTCAGCTTTTAGTATTTGAGCTTTGTTTTCTGGAACCCTATTTTTACTATTCCTTAGTTAGTTACTTTAGCTTTCACTTTATTCTACTATTCCTTCAGTTTTTGTAATTTGCAATATTCTTTTTGGTTTCAAAATTTTCTCCAAAACCCACATTCCTCAAATATCCATTTGGGACCCATCATCCACTTCCCTTTCCCTTTCATTTTACTTTTTTTTTTGGATTTCCTCTGAACTAGTTTTATCTTATTTCAATCCCAACTACAAATATTCTAGGCTAAGGTCTGGGTTAGCAGCAGAGTTTGCTTTATATCAGGTAGCTAAGAAAATACTTCACAACAAGGAGTTCTGGTCTTCTGTAAGAACTGGTCTTGTTATTATTTTTGGTTTAAAATATAGTAAAATTAAGTATTTTACATGTTCATTTTTATATAAATTATTTATATAAATTTGGTCTGATAATGTAGCAAGTACTAAATAGATAAGAGTTGGATGCAAAAATCAAGATTAAGTTAAGAATACGGAGATGGAGTGAAAAATTTTCTTAATTTTGCATTTGAGAATACAAGTAAAGATAATATGATATTATGCCCATGTGTGAAGTGTGCTAATATCGATTGGCAAATATGTGAAGTTGTTTTCGAACATTTAATTTGTATTGGATTTGTCTCGGGATATCTTAATTGGTATTTTCATGAAAAATCTATGTCGTTAAGGTCTTCCACTAGAGTTCTTTCAACTTTAAGGACTCTCTAACATCAACATGATCTTTTTATAGTAGATGGCATTGAAGGCATATTACGATATGCTTTTAACATTCATAACCAATATTTTTGTAATTCGTCTCCCCAAAATGATGGATTTAATGAGTCAAATGTTGAAATGAATGAATTTAGTGAACATGAGATAGGTGTAGGTGACCAACAACCTAAAGGAAAAGCATTAAAGTTTTATAGGTTGCTTAAGGATATGAATGAAGAACTTTATGAAGGATTGAAGCATTTAAGGTTATCTTTCTATGTTTATCTTTTTCACTTGAAATGCTTATGTGGATGGACAAGAAACTCTTTAACTTTATTATTGGAGTTTGTGAAAAAAAATTTCCTTTGCAAAAATCTCAGAATTTTATAAGGAATTAAAGAAAATGATCAAAGATTTGGGTCTTGGATCTGAGAAAATTCATAGTTGTCACAATGATTGCATGTTGTATTGGGGTGATAGAAAAAATCAAGAATATTATCATTTGTGTGGTATTTCTTATTAAGTAGACAAAAATCCCAATGAAAGGTTGAATGAGGATGGTGATGAGGTCTATGTAAAAAAGAAGCATGTAAAGGTTTTATGCTATTTTTCATTAATATCAAGACTTCAACAACTCTTCATGTCTTTCAAAACTACAGATTCTATGAGATGGCATCATAAGAAGCGAAAGGATGATGGATCATTAAGGCATCTTGTAGATTCTTTGGCATGGAAATAATTTTATTCTAGATTTTCAGACTTTGCATCTGATCCTTAAAATGTTATGCTTAGACTAGCATCTGATTGATTCAACCCATTCAAAATGATAAGTATTTCTTATATTACTTGGCCAATTGTATTGATTCCATACAATTTACCATCATGGATTGCCATAAAGTAATAGTCATTTATCTTATCTATGATAATTACCAAGAAAAAAGGTCTAGGTAATAATATAGATATCTACTTACCTTTTATTAAAAAGTTAAAGCAATTATGGAAAAAAGTTAAGACTTACGATGCATAAAAAAAAAACTTCAAAATACATGCTGCTTTATTATGAACTATTAATGATTTTTCTACTGATACGAATTTATCTAGTTGGAGCACAAAAAGTCGTTATGCTTGTCCATGTTATGTTACACAGACATGTTTGAAGTGGTTATTTAATGGTAAGAAGTTCTGTTATATGGCACATCATCGATGGTTAGATGATAATCATCAATTTAGATTCTAAAAACATCTCTTTGATGGAACTGAATAGTTGAGGAGATCGTCTTTACCAATTAATGGGTCTAATATATTGTTAAAGTTAGAAGATATCAATTTCGCTTATGAAAAAATGACTCAATCGTGGAAAAGAGTGAGGGACATCTTTGAAGGTGTTTGACCTCATATCACTCAAGTTGGTGATACTGATACTCAAGTTGGTTATCTTGATGTTTAAAGTGATGAGAAAAATAATGAAAAGATATCCCCGATGAGTCTGAGTTATGAAAAAAAAAAGAAGTATCTTTTTTAAGTTGTCTTATTGAGAATACAATTTATTATGTCATAACCTTGATTTGATGCACATAGAGAAAAATGTTTGCAAAAGTTTTATGGGGATAATTTTCAATCTGAATAAAAGATCAAATGATGACTTCAAGAGTCAACTTGACCTAGTTAAATGGGGATTCACCCTGACCTTTATTCGAAGCTGCTTCTTAATGACAAATATCGATTGCCTCCTACTTATTTTAGGATTTCTAAAGCTGAGAAAGATGTGTTTTGCAAGGTTTTAAAAAATGTGAAAGTTTCAGATGGCTATGTGTCAAATGTATCAAGATGTGTGAATCTGAAAGAGCAAAAACTTTCTTCATTAAAGTCACATGATGATCACATTTTGATGTAAGACTTATTTTCCCTTATTTTACGTTCATCAATGTCAAAGCAAGTCACTTCAATGGCAATTGAATTGAGTAACATATTTAAAGCTTTTATGTGGAAAAGTCTAAATGTGGAAGAGCTTGACAAACTTGAAGATCAAACTGCGATTACTTTATGTCATTTAGAGAAGATTTTTCCTCCAAAATTTTTTATTATTATGATGCATTTGGTTATCCACCTTCTATATGAAGTAAAAATTGATAGACCGGTTTACTATCGATAGATATATCCTATTGAAAGGTGTTATTTGCTAATAGCTCGATTAGGTTGTTAGTGTTGATCATATCACTCTAGTTAAAAGGATATATGACAAATGTTTTATACCATAGATTTTTAGGGAGGTTAAAGTCTTATTATCGCAACAAACGCTATCCGAAAGGTTTTATTGCTAAAAGATATTTAGCAAAAGAGTGTATGACATTTTGTTCTCATTATTTGGAAGATGTTGAAATGAGATTTAATAGACCATTGAAAAATGTTGGTATGCAACATATTGACTTTGCTTACAATTATCTTTTTGAAAGTTTTGAACAACCAATAGGCAAAGCTGAAATGATGGAGTTAGATGATAAATCTTAGGCACAAGCACATCAATATATTCTTTTCCATCATGACTCAATTGAATCGTTTCGCATGTAAGTTTTTTTTTTAAAGAAATAATTCATTCCATTAAGCATAATTTATTGTATTTTTGTTATTGTTAATACTTTATCATGATGCTTTATAGTGAATATAGAAATAATTTGAGAGCTCATGCATATTATTGATGATCAAACCCTCGAGAGCTTGATAAGTTATTCGTCGAAAACTTTCATGAATGGTTAGAAGTAATTGTAACTAATGCCATACTTTTCATTATGAGAAATCTACATAGAATGCTTACGATATAACTAATATTATTAACATATAAACATTTATTCCACATTTATAAGTTTGGAATGGAAGGCTTGTTAGTGAAGAGGTGAAGTGTCTTTCACAAGGTCCGAACAAGATTGGGAAACGATACAAAAGTTTTATCATTAATGGATTTAGATTTCACACAAATGTCATGAGAGATTTAGAAGTACACAAAATTCAAGAGTTGTTGTTACTTCATCAACTACTAGCTTATGCCAGTGCTAAGGACACAAACCCTTTAGAAGGAAATGTTGACTATTATGGCATGATTAATGATATCATTGAGTTAGATTATTATGGCAAGTAAAAAGTTATCTTATTTTGGTATGATTGGGCTGATGTGAATAGTGCAAGGGGTATTAACAAAAATTAGCTTGGATTTACACTTGTGAGTTTTTCTTGATTAATTTATACTAGACAACAGTTCATCGATGAACCTTATGTTTTTTCATTTCAAGTCAAATATGTTTTTTATTCTGAAGACCCCAAAGAATTGGGTTGGTTTGTTGTTTTTTGAAACATACCTAGAGACTTATTTGATATGGGGTTACATACCAGAGATGATGTTGAACATAGAACTGAATGTTAACATTTTGTTGAACAAAACTTGGATGAACATATCTTCAGTACCTTTGCTCAGTGGGTCCGTGTAAATGTTAATGAAGGCATTTATAAACCATGATGGATCATCTATATTTTGTAATTTGAATGTTTAACACATAATGTAATAAATGCTTGTATGTAATTAATATCACATTCACTATTGTATATTTATTGTGTTATAATTCATATATTATCTTTTAATTTAATTAAATCGATATGTTCTTTATATATCGTTGGTTATGATTTTTTAACTTTTCAATGTCTTTATATATGTTCTAAACTAATATCTTTTATATATTCAATTTTATAATACAGCTAAGCTATAATGTGAAGAAGTAGATTGACAGGAACACATATCAAAGATATTAGTTCAGAACCGTTTGCAGCACCTGTTAATCTTGGCTATGGACTGAATCCTTTGGAAGGGAATGAATGTACTGTCGGTTCTAACTCAGTCAATTCTAATCTTTCAATTGCTAATAGATCTAACAATATGAGAGGTCGAGGTTTAGATAGTATTTCGTCAATTGATTCTGCTTTTAATTTAAATGCAGGTATCATATACCTCATATTTAGAATTCGATTATAATGATTAAAGTATTGGCATTTTACAAATTGATTTTTTATTTTTTGCAATCGATAACAATGGTCAATGGAGGACCAGAGGCTGGAAAACTTTGAAGGAGTTATTGGCACTACTTCCGAACGAGCGTATTATAGTGTTTGCAAACTCTGATAGGTAACCAATTAGTGAAAATGCTCAACTATTGGCTGGATTTCTAGGCATGATTACCCATAATGGAATGAAATTGCCTATTCATTATAAAACATGACATAAAGTTACAGCAGAAGTTAAGGCCAATGCTTTAAACTTTATTGAGGTATTAGTATAATTAATTACATATAAAAATATAATTATTTTACATTTAGTTTATTGATTTAAAAAAAAATTTTGTATTATTATAGTCAAGATTTGTACTTGAAATACCAATTTCATTTGTGCTTAAGTAATTGGGAAAAAAATGGAAAGACCATAAGCATAATTTGAAGAACAAGTATTTCGATCGAAATACTACTGTAGAGGCCACAATGAAAAATCTAGCCCGTAATATGATTAGGTGGTAGTATGAACAATTTGTTAGATTTTGATTTTCAAGAAAAGAAGAGGTACTAATTTATAACTTTTAATATTAGTTTTAAATAATAAAAGTGTTTTATGCTTTAAGTTGGTAATATTTGTATTTCTACCATATACACAATTATTTTTTATGACAGAAAAGAAAACAGATTGGGATTGGTAGCATAAATCAATAGAAATATAGCCACATGAGTGGATCAAAAAGTTTTGTAAGAAAGCAAAAAGAAATAGTAAGTTTATGATATTAAACTTATCCAAATGAATGAACTTTTTATGCCATTAAAAGGTAAAAATGCAAATTAACAGTTATTGTTCTGTTTTAATAGTATTGATAGTTTCAATACATGATATTAAACTTATGCAAAGTATTGAACTTAGTTTCCATGGTTGATATATATGAAAAAGTTATTGTTTAGGTATATTTAGGACTTTTTATACCGTTAATAGGTAAAAATACAAATTTGTTATTATTGTTCTATTTTAACAGTTTGGATAGCTTCAATATATGATATTAAACTTGTTTGAATGATTGAACTTGGTTTTTACGATTGATATGTGTGAAAAAGTTGTTTAAGTCTATTAGGGACTATTTTTGCCTTTTAAAGGTAAAAATACAAATTAAACTTTTGGATGGCTTCAATACATGATATTAACTTGTCTAAATAATTGAATTTGGTTTACATGATCGATATGTGTGAAAGGCCAAAATGCTTTTATTGTTTACGTTTATTTAAGACTTTTGTGTTGTTAAAAGGCAAAAATATAATTTTATGGTTATATTTCTATTTTAACAATTTAGATAGATTAAATACATGATATTAAACTTATTCAAAATTTTGAACTTGATTGACAGGCTTGATATGCATGAATAAGTTGTGGTTTATATGTATTTAACAATAACATATGTTTTTATATAGAAGATTGAGATGGATGACAAAATTGGACGTGTGAAACTTTTTCGCTTAACATATACAAAAAAGATGGATCTTTTTAAATGTTGAAACACAAGAAATTGTGATAATTTATTACATCTATTTTAATAGAAAGTAAATATTTACTATTTTTAACATATTATGAATTAATCATTAAAACTTGATAGTTTTATCTTATTAATTTACAGGAGAAAGTGAAAGAAAAAATGGACGCTGAGATTGAAGTAGCATCTAATAGTTCTACCAACATACAAGAATTAAAAAATCAAATTTTCACAGAAGTTACTGGAAAAGAAAGGCATGGACAGGTCTGAGCCCTTGGATTGGGTCCAACACCATCTACCTACTACGAACGTTGCTCTCAGCAATTTACATTTTTAGCAAGTCAGTCTTCACGAAACATTTTCACATTGAGAAAGGAATTGCAAACTATGCAACAATGTTTTCAGTAAATGAAAGTAGAAAAAGAACATGAGCTTGCCAAAATTGAAGAAGAATGTACTAGAATGGACCAAGAACATGCAAAATTTCAACAGTTGCATGATCGATTTGATCATCTTGTGAATTTTGTGCAACAATAATTTTTAGGAACTAATCTTGGTGGTTACCAACTTAGGTATTATATTTAGTAAATATTTATTTTTTTAATATAAAAAATAGCTTATTATTAGTTGTTAAAACTTGTATGATATTATTTAATAGGTTATTGAGCACGCTAGTGACCAAAGTAAAAAATTCCTTCATTAAATGACAGTATTTCAAATCTATGTAGTTATTAATTTCACACATTTTAAATTTTTTTGTTAATGTACTAAAATAATTTGAATGTTATTATACTAATTATTAAACTTTGTGTTAATTACATGTATATTTGAATGTGAATTATGTATTTATTAATTTTAGTTTTTGAATTTAAGTTCGTTTTTATTTCTTATAACATTTTTTGTTTATGAAAAAAATAAATATTAAAAGAAATTTAAAAAGAAAGTAAATTTCTTAATTTTGAGGCATTTATGTTTAAGAATGCCGTTAAATTCTAAATTTAGTGATGTTTGTACTATAAAACGTTACTAAAATTAACAGTGTTCTTATCATAAAAATGTCACTAAATTAACTGTATTTTTTTCATAAAAGCGTTGCTAAATTAGCGACATTTTATGATACAAATGTCGCTAATTTAATGGTGATTATCCCGACAAACGCCACTTAATAGAACGACATTTTATGATATAAATGCCACCATATTAGTGACATTTTTTTTATACAAATGCCTCTAAATTAGCAGTGTTTTCCAAATACAAATGTCGCTAAAATAACGACATTTTATAAAAAAAGTCACTATTTTTCTCAACGCGTGTATAACCAACATTCTTAGTAGCATTTTTTGTAAACATCATAAATCGTTTAGTGGCATTTATAAACATTGCTAAATGTTGAAAAAATGTCACTAAAAACTTATACCCCTGTAGTGATAGCAATATTATACATTGTTGACAAGAAATTAAATGAAATTATAATAACCAGGAAAAACATTACCCTAGCTAGAAATTAAGATTCATTCGATAATTAGTTTAATTTTAATAAGATTAAAAATAAACTAATAATGAAATTAGATGAGATTAAAATTAACAGTAAAATTATATATTTAAATATCAATGTCTTCAATTGCTTGGCCCAGTGGCCAAGACAGCCTTAAAGAAGACATTAAGGCTGGGGTTCAAACCCCAGTCTTCCCCCTCCTCCTTAATGTAAGGCTTTGTCCCCCCTTGAATGACCAAAAAATATATAAATGCAACTGTGATAATAAAATTTTTATTTTTACATCAAGATAATAGACTGTCTTCAAAGTCAATTATCATTGGATTCTTGTCCTTCCAATCATGATCAATCGAAGACTAATAACCTCACTAACGAGATGTTACTTAAATGTATCTTCGATGCACTTAAACCCCAAAAAGACTTTGGGTTCCACCTACATAAGAGATGCAGTGTTTTCCAAGGTGGCCCCAAGTTTTGGTGAGATGGAGTCCTCATCAAATTTAACTGTTCCACTATATCGGAATCAATCTTGTTGGAATGGATAAAGATCAATTAGTCGACCCGTTAAAGGCTAGGAAAAAGATGTGTTCAGCTAGGAAATTTAGCCACTTTGCCAATGGAAGAAAAAGAAAAAAACAAGATAAGATCAAATCAACTTTGCAATTTTTTCAATGCCATGCGATTACAATTTTTTCTTTTATTCAAATTCAAAGCCAAATACTTTACGTAACCAATTATTAGAGATAATTTTAAGTTTTTTACGAAAGAGACGTGAACAGAAGAAAAAGTTTAGGGTACTAAAATTTGAATTTAGATATATTTAATATTATATTTTTAAAATAATTATATAAATTAATTGAATTAAATTATAAATTTAATTTAAAAAAATTAATGAACCAATTAAATTATGTTAGAAGTTTAATTTTAATTTTTTAACATAGAGAAAGTTGTAGTATAAATATAAAAGAAAAAAAATTATAAATGTTGAATTTGAAGTTTAAAATATCATTTTATAACTAAATATTTTAAGTTTCTAACCAATATTAATGCCTAGTCTTGACAATTATGTCAGCATGAAACACCCAATAATCTTACATTAATGGTTATAAAGATCTACTTCAAGAATATTAAGGGAAAAAAAAGGAAATTCTTATTGATCAATAAATCAAAAACCTTTGAAACTATTCCAACCTCACATATATCTTGAATTGCATTTCTAATTTGGCTTAGCTCATCTACATGGATTAGGGTCTATAATTACTACAAATTTTCCTTTGCAATATTGTTGAATCTAACCATTTCCACATCTTTTTTTTTTCAACAGTGAATGACATAACCATGTGTGATTCTTTTCTTATACCAAATGGCCTCTTAAATCCCTTGATTATATTAAACCTACTTACCATGAAGGCATCACCTCTTGGTTTTGTTGCTCTTCCATCCTCTAACACCCACTTTTGTATGTTAGTTTATATCATTCCAATTTTAGTCTTTCATCATTTACTATGTTAGGAAAGTGGGGTCTAACCTCATAGGTTATTTGACTATTTAAAGGCCATGAGTTTTGTGTTTTTAGGTTTCCTTAAAAAAGCCCTACATAATAAAAGGTGAGGGTTGATTTTTGTTGAAAAAAAGAGAGGAAGAAACAGAAGAAGAGCCTAAGAGAGAAAAAGCAAAGCCAAAAAATATAGAGAAAAGGAGAAAGAATAGTTGATTGAACGAAATTCAATCCGTGGTTCGATTGAGTTGAAATTGTGTCATTATGTTTATGATTCAGAGTTCTACATTCTGAATGGTGAAGATCGGGTTTGAAGCTCTCTAGGAACAATCCATGGTGTATTTGTTGAGTTACCTATTTGGTGAGATTTCTCTAATTATCTTTTTAGTTGTTGATTAGCTCTAGTTTTAGCTAGAAAAGAACTTTATATATCTATTATTTGATAGTGAAGATTTTTTTTGTGGTCCGTGATTTTTTCTCTAAACTGAAGGGTTTACAACATAAATCTTAATATATTTTATTTTTTTTATGTTTTTTATTATTGATTGTTGTCTATTGCTGTGGGTTTACTATGATATATTACTTTTGCGTTGTTGTGTTTATTGCTTCAGGCCCAACAAGTGATATCAGAATAAGAGTTATTTTGAGACATTGATACAAAAGCAGTCCAAGATAAAAGTAAATTCTGTTTGAGATCATGGAGGATGATACAAGTTCTATGATAAAATTAATAGCATCAAATTATTCAATTTGAAAGCTTATGATGGAAAATCATTTATACTACAAAGATTTGTATGAACCGGTATTTGGTGATTCGGTTAAACTAACAGGTATGAAAGATAAAAGCTAAAAAAAGTTAGGTAAAAAAATACTGGCTACAATTAAAAAATGGGTTGATATAAGCATGTTCTATCATGTAGCATAAGAGACAGATGCCCACACAGTTTGATAAAAATTGATAGCATTGTATGAGAGAAAAAGGTATATGAATAAAGTTATGCTTGTTAAAAAGGCTTACAACTTTACAGTGCATGGATGGATGATCGATTACAAAGCATTTGAGTGATTTTTAAGATATATTTAATCGGATAACTACTATAGAGCTTAAGATGGATGATGAAATGAAGGTGTTGTTTCTTTTGGTTCATTGTCAAATAGTTGGAATACTCTAGTTGTGACTGTTTTTAATTCAACTCCTAATTACAAGGTGACATTAGAGATGGTAAAGGATAGTATGTTTAATGAAAAAGCAAGGTGAAAAATTCAGACCCTTGGAATCAAGCTCTGATCATAAAGAACAGGGGTAAAAACATCGACAAAGGTAAGACTCAAAAGGCTGTAGTAAGTTTAAAAATAGAACCAAGTCCAGAAATAAAGTAAAGTACTTTCATTGTGGTAAGGTAGATCATATAAAATGATACTGCAAAATCTTGAAGCAAGAAAGAAAAGATAAGAAAGGCAAGAGTTTAGATGAAGGTAATGTTGCAGTAGTGAGTTCAGATAGTGATTCAATTACTTTGATTTGTATATATGGTGATTGTAATCATGTTGATGATCCCGACATTTAGTGGATAGTTGATACAGAAGTGACATATCATTGTGTTCCTAAGAGGTAGTTGTTTATAATTTATAAAATATGAGACTTTGGTTGCACCAATATGAAAAACAAGAGTGTGTCATAGATTATTGAGATTTGTGATATTGTTATACAAACTAGTACAGGTTACATGTTGACTTTAATGGATGTCAGACATATTTCGGATATGAGAATGAACTTGTTTGCTATTAATAGCCTTGATAAGAAAGGATATGAAGTCGACAAAAAAAAAAAAAGCAATAAAAGCTTCTCAAAGGATCTATGATAGTTACAAAGGAAAAATTATGCTGCATAATATATAAGACATAGATGCAATTAAATGACAACTAGATAAATACCATTGAAGATGATGCTTTAGCAAACTTGTGGCATAAGAGGCTGGCACACATGGGTGACAAAGGGTTATAGGTTTTGGCAAGGCAATCTCTCATTTTCTTAGCCAAAGGTATGTCTTTTGATTCATGTGATCATTCTTTGGTAAGCATTGTAAAGCTTTTTTTCATAAGAGTTTTCAAAGAAAAGAAAATATATTAAAATTGATTTATTCTGACATATGTGGTCCCATTGAGGTTGAGTCATTAGGGGGTAGCAAGTATTTTGTTACTTTTATTGATGATGCTTCACAGAAGACTTAGGTGTATATGTTGAAAAATAAAAATCAGGTATTACAGTATTTTTAAAAATTTCATGTCATGGTGAAAAGAATGACAGGACTATCCTTGAAGTGTATTCGAACTGATAATGGTAGAGAATACACATCCAAAGACTTTGAATAGTACTATTCAAAGCATAAGATTAGGCATGAGATGACAAAACTTGAAACACCGTAGCATAATAGTGTAGCTGAAAAGATGAACCGCACCATTATGAAAAAAGTCAGATGTATGTTGAAGATGACAAAATTACCAAAGCCATTCCAGGGTGAAGTAGTCAACATAGCTTATTATTTGCTTAACAGATCACCACCAGTTCCTTTAGGCTTTGACATTCCAAAAAGAGTGTGGACACAAAAAAATATTTCATACTCTCACTTGAAAGTTTTTTGGTGTAAAGCATTTATGCATATGCCAAAAAAGTAGAGATCAAAGCTTGACATTAAAGCCACACAGTGTGTGTTTGTAGGATATGATGATGAAAAATTTGGCTATAAAGTATGGGATCCAATAAAGAAAAAGATAGTCAAAAGCAGAGATGTAGTTTTTCATGAAATGAAACCATAACAGACCTCAAGAAAATTAAAAAGACTACACAGGTTACTGTTGAGTGTGATATTTCAACACCAATAGGGGTTTTATAAGAAAAAGCCACAGATGGTGGAAATGAGCAAAAAATAGAACTTGAGGATATGAACGAGCTAGTCATAGTTAGTGATGAGCCAGATATAATCAGTTTTGAATAGATGGAGCAATCTTTTTTACCTAAGAATGTTGAGTAAGAGGAGCTACCTTCGACATTAAATGGTGTAAAATTTTAACCTAAGAGATCTGTTAGAGAACACATGCCATCCATCAGGTATCCAAGTTTAAATTTTATTTTAGTTACCAATGAGGGGGAGCTAGAGAGCTTCCAAAATGTGTAGGCTACTTCGGATAAATAGCATTGATTAAAAGTAATGAAAGAAGAGATGGAGTCATTACAGAAAAATGATACTTATGATATTGTTAAACTTTTAAAAGAAAGGAAGTCATTGAAAAATAAATGGGTGTTTAAGTTGAAAAAAAATGTTGACAAGCTAATAAGGTACAAAGCTCAATTATTGGTGAAAGGTTTTTCTTAAAAACTAGGCATCGATTTTGATGAGATCTTTTCTCTAGTTATAAAGATGAGTTCTATTCGAGTGGTACTAGAATTAGTCGCTAGTTTGAATCTTGAACTTAAGCAACTTGATGTCAAGACTACATTTTTGCATTGTGATTTACGAGAGGACATTTATATGAATTAGTCTAAGGGTTTTGAAGTGAAAAGGAAAAAGCATTTAGTTTACAAACTAAAAAAAAGCTTGTATGGCTTAAAACAAGCTCCACGATAGTGGTACAAAAAGTTTGATTTTTTTATGGTGAGCCGTAACTATAAAAGAATGACAATAGATTCTTATGTGTATGTCAAAAACTTTTCTGATGGTAAGTTCATTATTCTCTTATTATATGTTAATGATATGTTGATTGTGGGACAAGATGCTGGTATGATTCATAAGTTGAAAGAATAATTGTCTAACTCTTTTGACATGAAGGATTTAGGTCCAGTAAAGCAGATTCTCGATATAAACATTATCCGAGATAGGAGAGCTGGAAAGCTATGGTTATTACAAAAAAATATATTAAACGAGTGCTTAGTAGATTCAACATGTAATATACTAAATCAGTTAGCAGTCCACTTGACAATCATTTTCATCTAACTAAGAAATCTTATCCGATGACTAAGCAAGAGCAATTAGCTATGTCTAGTATTCATTATTCTTCTACATTCGATTCTTTGATGTATCTTATAGTTTGTACATGGCCTGACATTGCTCATGTAGTTGGTGTAATGAGCAAATTTCTTTCTAATCCGGGAAAGATTCTCTAAGAAACAATGAAATTAATTTTTAGATATTTTAGAGGCATTTAAAAAATGTGCTTGAGTTATGGAGTTTCACAACCAATTCTATAAGGTTTTACTAATGCTGATATGATAGATGATCTTGATGATAGAAAATCTATTTTAGGGTATTTGTTCACTTTTGTAAGATAAACTGTGTCTTGACAGTCTAAATTGTAAAAATGTGTTGCTTTATCAACTACAACAGCTAAGTATATTGCAACAACCGAAGCAGGTAAAGAAATGCTTTAGATGAAATGTTTTTTTCTTGAATTAGGGTTGAATCAAAAAAAGTATGTGGTGTTTTGTGATAGCCAAAGTGCTTTAGATTTGAGTAAGAATGTCATGTACCATTCTAGAATGAAGCACATTGATGTTAGATATCATTGATTATGTTTAATAATTAAGGAATAGCAGATGCTATTGAAGAAAGTTCATATTGATAAGAATGTAGTAGATATATTGACTAAGACACTTTTCATGAAAAAAACTTGAGCACTATAGTAACTTGGTTGAAATAGGTTCTTTGATCAAGGTAAATTCTAAATAAAACTGTTATAATGATAGATCTCTTCCTAATAGGGCTGGAGAAAAAGATTATTAGGAAAGTGGGATCCAACCCCATTGGTTATTTGACTATTCAAAGGCTATAGGGCTTGTGTTTTTAGGTTTCCTTAAGAGAGTCCTACATAATAAAAGGTGAGGGTAAAAAAAGGGAAAAACAGAGGAAGCCCCAAAAAAAGAAAAAGCAAAGCTAGAAAATAAAGAGAAAAAGAGAAATGAGAGTTTATTGAACAGAAGTCAATCCGTGGTCCGATTGAGCTGAAATTATGTCAGTAAGTTTATGATTCAAAATTTTATATTTTGAACGGTAAAAATCGAGTTTGAAGCTATTTAGGAACAAATTCAATGTATATTTGTTGAATCACCTATTTGATGAAATTTCTTCAATTATCTTTCTAGTTGTTGATTAATTCTAATTTTAATTAGAGAAGAACTTTGTATATCTATTATTTGATGTGAAGATTTTTTTTTTGGTCATAAATTTTTTTCTCTACATTAGAATGTTTTTTACGTAAATCTTAGTATAATTTATTTTTTATGTATTTTTTATTATCAATTATTATTTATTATTGTGAATTTATTACGATATATTATTTTTACATTATGTTTATTGTTTGAAGCCTAATATACTATTACCCTAATTAAGTCTTAAGTAAACAAGAGTTACGTAAAGTAAAAAAAAAAAAAAAAAATGCTTGCCTAACACGTTACTTATATAAATATATATATATATATATTTATATATAATGTAATTTTATTCATTCAAAAACGGTACAAAGAATTTTGATTATGCAATCATATATAGCTTTTTAAAAAAAAGAAAGAAAATGAAGATGAGATAAGTCAATTAAATGTCAGACTCACCCAAATTTCAATTACTACCAAAAGATCGATTAAAAAAATGATTAACTAGGGATTGAATTTCGTGAAACCAGCAGCGAACAACTTCCTTAATGAATTGCAACATCGTTGTAATGCTACCAGTCTACTTTTTAAATACTCTTTTATTTCTATCGATCCGGATTTCATAAATAAAAGCATTTCAAGCAAGTTTAACACATTAGTGATCGAACTTTAGTGGTTACAATTGGAGTCTTAGTTTAGTATTAATTTTTAATCTTATCTCAATATTAAATAATAATAATAATAATAATAATAATAATAATAATAATAAAATGTTGGTTTCAAAATCTCATTCCTAAATCCAAATAAAAAAGCTAGTAAGTACTTTCATATTCAATCGCAATTTTTTTGAGTAAAATAATTTTATTATTTTCATATATTTAAATTTTTACTATTTTATGCTTTTGAACATTTCAATTTAACACAGCACATTTTTACTGCAATTTAACACAACAAATTTAAAATTCTTAAATTATATATTTTTTCTCCAAATTTTTAAACAGAATACGTAAAACATTATCTAATAATAGCGTACAAAGAAAAAATTGTTTATATATACATTCCAACCACCGTTGGTCCTATTTCTCGAAGAAGCTATACAAAATTTTTTACGAACCTGAAGCTTATATAAATTTTTTCTCAAAAACAAAAAACATTTTTTTCAAATTAAACAAGGCCTCCAATTTTTTTTCAGGCCTATTTATATGATACCCGATTATACGGCATCTAAGAAAAAAATTTGTATGTTTCTGGCCAGTTTATATGATACCCAATCATATGACACCCAAGTTAAAAATCTAGAGCACGAAAAGGAAGTTTTCCACTCATCGACTCAAAGCCTTTGTCGAAGTCCATTCAGCGAAATAAAGGAATACTCGTGACAAAACAGGTCAATCTGGTATTTCACAATAAAGTGATTGATAAACCATCCTTTTAGCAAGAGTGTTTAAGCAAGATACAGAGACGAATTACACATTTTGACCATAATTTAATACTACACAAATTTTAAAATGAGAAAGGTTACTAATAACAAGATGTCTAGCTAATATCTTAGAAATAAAAGATGATCATAATAGCAAAGATCATTACTCCCAAGTAGTTAAATATAAACCAAAAAAGCCGCACTTGAAAACTAAACACAATGGCCACACAAGAAAAAACAGGACTAAATCTCAGTAAATTTCAAGCACCAAATCTCGAAATCTAGTGTTATAAATCCACCCTCAAAATAGAGCACAAGTTAGTATCTTCTCCGGGGACTCCTGGAGCGATGTGTCCGTCCAGATCTGCAAAATTTGGAAGGTAAAGGGTATTGTCAGATCAAAGTACTGCACTTATTTTGCACCTATACAAGGAGAGAACAAATAAGCCTGACAAGTTCCATCCGGCTAAAAGTTTCAATTTTCAAACAATAGAACTGTGGCATTACAACAAAATTTGCAATAACTTCTCATTTGGTCGCTTGAGTTGGTTCACTTCGAGTAATATAAAGTGGAATGTGAACATGTAGGGGAAAGAGAAACACCATCAAGCATACTTTTTGCATAAGGTTGCTATCTCTGTTAGTTATCTTTCCAATCAAGTTAGTTTTTAAAGGGAAAGGAGATACTTATGCTAACTTTCAAGATTTGGGCAAGGTTAGCATTTAGGTTTAGTTAAGTTGGGTTTTGCTCGGGTCATTTCAAGTTTCAGGTCATTTTAGACTTTAGTCATTCAAATTTGGATTGTTTCATTTCAAGTATTACAATGTTTTAAATTTAAATTAGATCAGTCAGGTTGAATGAATAGTCAGCTTTTCACCACTTATAATTGATATATCTAATAAATCAATAACAATTCAAAAGCGTATTAATAGAGACAAACCTCATATTTTTTCTTTTGAAGGCTCCAGTACTGGGTCCATTGCTAAAGGCCCAATCAACATTGACAGTCTGTGTAAGAAGTTCTGCTCCATCCATTGTGGATATAGCATTCTTTGCCTCTTCAAACTTTTCATATTCAATCAGTGCATATCCCTAAGTAGTAACACTCACATTAATTTTGCTTGAACAAAAATATACAATACTAAGAAAATAAGTAAAAGACGGTGAATGTATGTCAAAGAATTGTCCTTTGTTTTCTTATCTTCAATCAACAACAACAACAACAAACTAAGCCTTATATCCCATAACTATAGGATCAGCTGTATGAAAGGCCAAAAAAGGAATAATCTTATCTTCAATCAATGCTTGAATTAAAAGATATTGAAATGTGTCAAACTAGCATTAAGTAACAACATAAAATGGTTAGAAACAGTAAACTGATTGATATCCTACACTATAACTGAATCCACATTCTCTAATACATATAAGAAACACAAAAGAAAAATGCTAAACATGCAGACATAGGCAGCCAAAACATTTCCAATACAGACATATATATGCACCTGCGAGCACACACAGGCATACATATAAATATACAATGTGAAGAGTTCAACCACCAAAAAGAAAACTTAACAGTACACCATTTGCACAAAACAATAGTCATAAAGATCTACGCCAATTACTAAGTTGCCTACCTTCACATATCCAGTGCGACGATCAAGATTTAAATGCAAATTCTTGATCTCACCAAATTCACCAAACGCATTGTGCAAATCATCCTCTTGTGCTTCCTCATGTATACCAGTGACCAAAACAATCCATCCTTCAATAGCTGCACATTCAGTAATGAGAAATAATAGAAAATATTACTATTGACAAAAATAGTTTACAAACATAAAGGTAAATCTTATTTCATTCTTGCACAAACTTGCTTTTATCTACTGTACTCTAGAAGTTGACTTAAATTGACATCACGTAGGAAAATAAAGGGTGTCCACACAAAGGTTGCAAACCTATAAAATAGCTGGAAAGACAGAAAAGGTTTTAATAATATAATTTAAAATTAATGCACTCAATTGGGCTTATTGTCCTTGGCAGAAGGGAATTTCTTATATCCCCTACATGATGTCCCAACCAAATTCAGAAAACAGGAACAAGGACAGATCCCTGTCCCATACTTACAAGAATGGAACAAAGTGAATCTCAACAATCAGCCAAGAATTTATATCCACTTAAATCAATAGAATTTCATTTGGGATTAAGAGAAAACTTGTAAAAGATTTTGAATATTTTTTATTGAATTTTGTGTCCTATGCATCACACAAGTTTAAAACTAGCTTCTATAAGAGCAGAAAAGGCAACTACTGTCAGGAATTTTCTCTAATTTCTAGTACAATTTCCTCTAGTACTCTGGAATACAATTTAGCGAACTTCTCATTTCTTAACTTCAAAACTGAATTACCTATTTTAAGTCCTACCCTAGAGGAGCGAGCATTCATAGTTCCTCAATAAATGGCCTAACTTTCTGCCTCAGAACTTATTACAAATGGACTATGTCTAAACACCATGCCTCAAAATGCTTCTTCCATCCCACATTAGAAATATTAACCAGCCCTAACTCACAAATAAATGGAGAAAAGTACAGACATTAAACCTAAATGATATTACATCTTACAATTTATGGGATGCATATAGACTGTAAACCAGAAAATTCATGAAGCATCTTCCATTAGAGTAGTCATTGTCTCATAAATGACCTGAACATATTATAACTCCTCACTCAAAATCTCTAATGAGAAAAGTGATAAACATTTCTTATTCATCAAGGGTTTCTACAATATACGATATTGCTAGAAAAATGACGAAGTTAAGGAAGCTGCTTTTAGGAATCCGACATTTAAAAGGTTAGAAAGTTCCAACAACCAGCAAAACAACTCATTTTGAAATCTAATCCTGGAATAACCTGTTAAGGCTTCAACCAACTGACCTTAACTTCGGATTCATTTTTTGAACGATTTAGTTATGAATAAGTTTTACTTGCAGCGGTTAGCAAATAAAGAACTGAAGAAATATTAACACCACATACTAGAAGTAAAGATATTACATATTACCCCCCAAAAAATTTCAGAAACCTACCAAAATTCCCAACTAATTTAAACCAAATTAATCCTAAATCATTGTGCACATTTCATATAGCAAAAATTAGGTCAACTTAGTAATTATCTTGTCTTATAGGCCGCAAAATATAAAAATAAAATAAAAACCCTAGATAAAACAAAAGGAAACAACATTAATAATCGGCGAGAGAAAATATTAGGGTTAGTGTAGGGACAAACATCTCTGCGGACCGGGGCCGCCGTTAGTGCCGAGAGACTCGAAGTCGCGGGAGGCGAGACGGGAGTGGCGGTCGGCGCCGTCCTCGTGGAAGCCACGGCCCTTGGTCTTCTTAGGGCGGGAAAAAGAGGTAGGAGCGCCGCCAGTGATGGCGGACCCGAGCTTAGGCATTGGGGCTTGAGGGGAGGCGTCGCCGGTGGCGTCCTCGTCCATGAGGTCGTCGTACTCCGGCTCGAAATCTACGGCATCCACGTCAGCACTCGCCATCAAGTAATCACAACGTGCCTTTGTTCACTTTATTTACTTTTAGAACATGTAAATTTCCTTCGACTCCGATCAAAATTCGTGAGTGCGTTGTCGGAAGGTGTAAGCTGATTGAGGTTTTTGTAAGGGATAGAAAAATGAGAAGGTTACTGACTTTTTTCTAGATATGGTATTGCGTCACAGCGGTGTTTTTTTTATCCTATTTTATAAAGTAAGATTTTTATTTTGATTTGATATTAAAATATTATTTTTTATATTTAATTTGTATATGTAAAAAATTGTAATTTATTTTATTTGATTTAAAATAATTTTTTAATTTTTAATTTATTATAATATTTGTACAATAATATTTTTTAATATAAATTATATTTTAATTATATATAAATATAATATTTTTATTAAATTAAAATGTTACATAATAATTTTATTAATATTTATATACAAATATAAAATTAAATAAATAATAAATAATATTTATATATATATATATATATTAAATCAAATCAAAATTATTCATCTAAAATTCAATTTCAATTTTTTTAAAAAAAAATTCGACTACTTCCGAAACTTAATTTTTAAGAAAAAAAGAACTCAAGAGATGGATTGAGACCTTGGGATATATTTCCCAACTCTACTTTTTATTGGAATTTTTTTTTTTATTATTTACAGTAATGATTTTATTATTTAATTTTAATCTAAGCCCGAGGGGCAAGGGAGGTTTAGGTTCGGACCAACCTTTTGAGAGACGAGCCCTGGCCACCTTTGGATTTAGACTTTATATATATTTTTTATTGAAAGTGATTATTTATATTCAAAAAAAACTTTCAACACATCCTAAAAATTTTATTTTTAAAAAATTAATTAAATATTTATTAATTAATTTTTTTTATTTTTATACCCCTTCTCAGTAAAGTGCTAAAATGAATTTTCGAAAGTTTTCTCAATATACTAAAATTAATTTTTAAAAACTTCTTAATTTTATCAAAAATTTATTTTCAAAAAATATTGTAATTATTCAAAAATAAATTTTCAAAAATAATTTTTTACTTTAATTTTTTTGTTGCGATCTCTTGATTAATATTTAGTATGAGAATATCAAATGTCTTTTACTATGATTTTCAAATAAGTTTGTAACAATTTCTTTGATATATATGATATTTAATTTTGATAATAAAAATTTTTAATCTTTTGATTAGGCATTATCCATTAAATAATATTTGCAATAATTATCCAATTCTAATAAACGTACATTTGATAGAAAATCGATAATCATGAAAAACGTTTGTACAAGTGGCTACTACACTATGTGCACTAAGACAATCACTTTCCATCATATGTAGTGCAGTAGTTAATTTACACAAGCATCTCTTCACACTTAATAATTTCTTTCAAATACACATGTCAAAATTATAAAAATGTTGCAAACTCTAATTGAATAGAGATTGTTTGATGATCAAAAGATTAGTGATCCTTATTGATGGATTTATCAGTTTACTGATGATATATGAGGTCAATTCTTATATACCATAAAGTTATTTGAATTTTATTGGTGGTCGAAGATTATTGTGTATTAAAATTTTATTTTTGAAAGTTTTTGAAAGATTTAAAAAATAAATGTCTAAAAACCATTAAAAAAAATACTTTCCAAAATTCTTAAAAGTTTTCTAGATATTTGAAAACTTTTAACATATTTTGAAAATGAATTTTTAATTTATTGAAAAAATTTTTGAATATACATTTTCTAAAACCTTTAATAATTTTCAAATTTTCATTTTTAGAATATTCGAATTGCTACAAATTCTACTCTTAAATTTAAAATCTTAAATTTTTTAAAATTAAATACAAAATCAAACAAAAAAATAGGAAAAAAAAACAAATGATTTACTTACAATTCTAAATTATCTAACATCCAAAAAAGAAAAAGATTTACTTACAATTCTAAATTGTCTAACATCAAATGAGTGATTGAAGCTTGATTTGAAATTTGATCCCTAAAGGGGTCTAAGGTTTTCAACGAAGAAGAGAAAGCGTGTGAGGATATTGGTACTTGAATTTTTTAGTAAATTAATGTTTTAATTTGAAGCGTGAAGAAAAAAAATAATGTGTGTTAATAGTATTAAGGTGTAGAGAGAGGAAGCAAGGTACAAATTGCACCACTTTTTTCTATTTTATCTATCTTAATTTAATTCATTAATTTTTTTATATATTAATATTTAAATATGATTCTAAACTTTTGTACTGATTATTTACGAATGATCGCAAAGACAATAATGATCTAAACTTGATCACAACCACACCCCCCCCCATTGCCACGTGGCTCCTGGTGATTGGCTATAGATGCCTTGTTGGAGTTCATTGCTCTATTCCTTCAGTGCTGAGCATCACAAGTCACATTGGAATTGGAAAACAGAAATTGAGAAAAATTACTAATATTAAGAAAAACAAAAAAACCTATGCTTAAACGTCACATTCAACAAATTTGAGATTTAAATTTTGATATTTTGCAATATTTATTGTGAATTTCATTATTTAGTTTCTGTATAAACCAATGCAAGAAACGAGTCTCTAAGTTACCAGATTTCAAGCATGATTAGCCTAATAGAAGTTGCTGCTAATATATAACAATCAACTTAATCATAGAAACCTCTAATGTGGAAACCAAAGGATAACTAAAAACCAGAGTTTATTTTTGGTCAGCCCCTAGTAAGGCTAGAAGAAAGGTCTTGTAGTCGCCGGAACAGTCTCTAGCAACTGCATCTTCAAGAAAAACATTGTTTCTCTTCAGGTACAGCTCCTGAATCTCCTTCAAGTCCTTCTCTGCGCGAGTAATGATCACACGACTGAGAGCATCTTCATCTGTGCCTGGCGTATTAATGGCACTTCGCAACACCTGCATGACGAAAACAATAGATTCTGATTGAGTTTTTGTTTGATTTTTGAAGCCATAAAAGAACTGTATGCTGACCTTTGCAAAATACTTTTTAGGGTCTCTAATGCAACGGATCACAGTACGCAATGCAGGAAAATAATCATCACTTGGACCGCCCGACAAACCCTTCAAAACATGGCAAAAACACCAGTTCAATGCATAAAAAGAATACATAGAAATTTTGGGTTATAAGAACAGTTTAAGGATGTCGAATTATATACATTTTCAGATTAAGCTTGCTTTTGTACCTTTGTGATGGAACGACCATGGATGTCTTTGTAGATGTTGAATGTTGCATTTAGCTGTGCTTTGCTCCTAGTACTCAAGATTCTGATCACTTCCTCATTGTTAAAAGTTTTTCCATGGATTTCTTCATGGAGAATACTAGCTTCAGAATGAGCCATTGTCTCATCAAACTCATCACCATCATACCTATAAGCACTTGTTACTGCAACCAGAAGCTGCAATGACAACCCACAAAATCAAAATTAATCAATAAAGGATATACAATTAGCTCAACATAAAGGAAACACTGTCTTGAAAACATACTTTTCGAATATCACCAGTGGTGGAAGAAGCAAGGTCTTCTTCAAGGGAACGCTTGTAGCGAAATTTATAAGCACGTTTCACTGCCAGGAGATCCTCAGCGGATCTGATACATGCTATTTCAACAATTACTCTATAATCAGGAACAGTTTTTTGCAATGCTTCATTGGCTAAGAGGGCATCTCGTTCAGCAGGATCCAGAGTCCATAGACTTACAGCTTTCTATATTGCACGAAAAATTACAAAAAAAAAAAAAAAGTTGTTTTATTAGCTTTTTCAATGAGAAAATAGATAGGCAAAGGATAATTTTCTGTAATGAAACATAAACCTCAAAGTCTCCAGACAGCTCGCATTTGAGCTGCTGGAGGAGATCTTCATTATAAATCTCTTCAAAAGCTAGTCTAACAAGCTTTCTTTGAAATAGATTTCGATGTCCTAGAATCGAAATAATGGCTTTCTCATCCGTTCCCCATCCTGAAAAAGTTTATCCCAGATAAAAGAGAGATCAAATTCAGCCAGACAAGTAATTATGTCTTGAAAAGTTTAATAGATTTCAAACCTTGACAAGCCTTCTTGATATTTTCCGCATCTTCAACAGGAGAAAATTGCTTTGGTGAAACAATTGTCGCCATTTTTGCTTCGATCTGCCTGCTGCAATTTCACTGATTCATTCATTTTATACTAACCAATCAAGGTTATGTTACTGTTTCGGAAACAAATATGGAGATATGAAGTATTCTGAGCTAATGGGGTTTCATAAATTTATTATTTACTTGTTTCGTTACTAATATTAATGGACAGTTTCTTGTCCTTTATTTATTGGAATTGTCCAAATGAGGTGCATTTGCCAAGTATACTTGTAACAGCTATTCCTGGAAAAGGATTTTACTAGCTTGAGATTTCAATCTAAGTACTTTGTTTGAGACAATAAATATTGGACCAATTGTTAAATTTATCAAAGATTCAGAAATTTTAATTCAATAAATTTGTGGTTTAATCATAACTGTCAACTACTGGACCGTTACTGAATTGAACTGAACACAGGAAAAGTAGCAGAATGAAAAACAAAGTATCTAGGCTCTAGACAAAATGTTACCTTCACCTCATGTAATATTATCGGATGATTGTCTTCCAGAACTGATGTATGAGTTGGTATAGAGCTTAATAATTCTTTCTGGAGTCCAAATTATGATTTTTGATTACGAGAATGGAAATTAGACTGCTTGAGTTGGGTTATAATTAGATTTTACAATTTGCATATCAATATCTATCTATTTTATATTTAATATATATAAAACACCACTATAAAATATTATATTATAATTCATAACAACACATCAAATAAAAATATATTTTTTTTCAAACTCTTACAATTTTTATTAAAATTTTAAATCATAACACTTTGATAATTTTTTTTAATATCATTTTTGTATTTTATTATTATATCATATTTAAAATTTTCAAGTTTAATTATAATCAATAACGTGCTTCAAATTTTGGTCAGGTTTGATTTTCTAAATCATTTTGAATTTAAGTTGTTATTTTAGGAAGTCGTTTCAGATAGATTATGTAAATTCAAACGAATTAAGCAACTTTTTTTAACTAATGTTTTTTGTCTTATTAAAATCTAATTTTTATATGAGATTTTCAAACTTCTTCAATAATAGAAAACTAACACGTCTAAACAAGAAGTCTATGTAAAAAATATTACAGCTCAGCCCAAACAGCTATTATACAGTTTGAATGAGTTTCATTTTCCCTTCCATACAGCAGAAATGTAGATGAAGACCAAGCCATATTGGTCTCAATCCCCCAACATGCTCAAGAAATAAGAGCCACAAAATTGTTTTTCAGAAGCAAAAAAAAGCATGTTCAATATAAAATTCGAAAGCAACAACAACCTGCACATCTACGCCAGGAGGAAGAAACATGTCTGTTAGAGAATACATTCACACAATTCCTCACCTTTCTGTTTCGAATTCTCACTTCCAATCTTGTAGAACTCCAACATTTCTTCTTCCACTGGATGAGTCTTGCCCACTATGACAAGGCAATGCAGAGGGTTGCCAAAATCAACCATCCAGAGTTGTCTCATTGTGCCTGCAACTATCATCTGATCCTCACTTCCCAGCCGAGCGAACCCAACACAATCGGTGTCTTCATCATGCGCTACAAGGCAATGCATAAATAAAATATGCTTAGCAGAATTGTTCCTTCATACTCTTCTTTGCATTTCTCTCGAAACCAGTAGAGGAAAACAAAACTAGCATCTTTTCAAGCATATTGCAGCATTTCTGAGAAAACTAGCTCCAGAACATAAAATCTCAGGACAGATTATATTATTCATATTTGAAGCTGATACATAAAATTGATAGATCCAAACAAAAAGGCCACCTAGAAAGAGAAACAAAAGAAAAAAAAATGAAGAGGGTAGGAGATATCTTCCCTATGAGAAAAAAATTATATTTAGATGGCACCAATCTGCATACTAGAAATGGTACCCTATACTATGCAATGGTTATCAAAAAATTATTCCCTAGCCTCCATAAATTTCAGTCTCCTACAGCAATGAGATAATCAATGACCATAGTTATAAAAAATATTTAAATGATTTGCAGGTTGCAAACCATGTTGTGACATTATAAAGGAGTTAACAAGAATAGGCATGATAATGTTTTACTTTTACTAGAAACTCATTTTTTTGTAGAATAGGTCTGATAATGTTTTACTTTTACATCTTAATTAGGGTTACATACATGAAGTCCAGAATACTTGTAGACTCAAAAAGTGGAAAAAGCACACACAACAAAGAAATATCTGAAAGCTTCAAGATAGTGAAAGCTATTGAACCTCACCAGATTCACCATAATTTTGCTCAACCTCCAAGAGCTGCTCAATGGCGGTGTTTATTGTCATGTACCTAGGTGTTTCATACAGCTTTCTTCCCCTGAAAATATTCAAGGGGAAACTAGGAAAAACAATCAGTCAAAGCAATGGCAGACAGTTGAACTTTATGTAGCAAAAAACAGTACAAACTACAACTTCTGATACAGACCTGCACAAAGATTCCAAAGTTGGTTCCTTTACATGAATATCTACATGAAAAAGGCAGTGAATCTCTTTAAGACTACCAAATCAGGTAGATCATACAACAATAACCCATAAATTCACACCACAAGCTATAATGATTTTAAAAGGCCAATTATTGAGTTACTAGTGGATAAATGGAGAAATACTAGGATCCATATTGAAATGAGAAAAAAAATGTGCATCCTCATGCTTCGCTCTGGAAAATGTTTGAGCCTATTATCAGCTAGCTACACTTAGCTGCTATTTTAACAGTTAGCACTCCTAAATACTCATATTAAGATAGACAATATCATTTTTCCTCACTGTGTGGTCATCTAAGGTTATGAAGATCTTTGCAGTAAAACAGAAGCAAACTTAGCTCCCATAACTAGTGCATGTTCAAGTAACAAATACTAACAAAAGATGAGAAAATGCAAATAAAAATCTCCAGTTAATTTATGTACAAGACAACCTCACCTAAAAGACAAAGTGTGTGCTATCCAAGATTGCGATTTCTTTGAATTTTCTCATAAAAGCTATCAGGCCTCCATGTTTCGGTAAAAAAAGGTATTGAAACTGTCTCCCCAAAACGGTAAAGTTGCAATCCACAAATTCCAATCGCATTCATCACAGATGCATTGCCCACTACCTCGACATCAACCCCCAATGTCTTTGCTCGAACAACAAGATCAGTGTGTTGTTGTTGTGCAATTTTCCCAAGCAAAAGACTAATGAGAAAGAGAAGCAACTCAGAAAAAGATTTTGAGGTGAATAAAGACTACCTATATAATAGAAGCTCAACACACATAGAATCTCCAAGGAAAGAAAAGAACCATGATTATATTCCCACAAACCAGGTTCGACCAGGCTCAATCCTTTCTTCAATTAAATACAGCTTCATCCTGATTCCAAGCCTTAACTGAGTTACTTAGCAGTGGTATTTCAAACATTAAGACTTCTTCCCAAATAGGATAACTAGGGAGGGAGAGAGGTAAGGAGAAATAGAAGAATGACATTCACTAAGTTCTGTTGAGAAAGGATTTCCAACAGATTTGAATAGTTCATCAAACAAAAATACAATAAGAACTGATACAAAATGGTCTCATTTAGAATGAAAATTCCAACAAAGGTAGCTAGGGCTTCTACTTCTATTTATATACAGGGCTGCATGAAAGAGAAACTGTAAACCAAAATTGCAGGCTTCTTAGGAAGACAAACTAACAAAACAACTCCATGATTTAAACAGCATTGATACCATAATTATTTGATGAAACCAAGCATTTTACAAATACATAAAAGCAATCCCATGTATACATAAATAGAATATAATAAGAAATTCACTAAGAAGAAAACTAAAATCAATGAGAGCACATACAAATATTTTATCATGAAAAAAAACATAGAAAGTCAGCTAATACCCAAAAGGATCGCCAACAACAAGGAAAGCTACATCAGACCCACCAGCTTCTAACAGAAGATTGTTTACTTTTTTCAACCATTTCTCTATCTGCAAGTATAATAGGTTTCCCATACAATCTCTCCTAACAATTTTAAAAATCCTAAGAATTGAAAGATAGCAAAGTTATAGAAAGAATATTTGTAGTATCAGAGTAGAAAGGCCATCTGTAGAGAGACCAAAGGATAGAAGAGATGTATGGCCTCAATGTACACCTTCTCACATTTCTTCACGCATCTAAACCTCTTAGAGTAATGTCTCTCTCATCCCCCAATCCAAGACCTATAACGTATAACATCTCAGTCTGCTAACCTGGATTAATGGTCAAAAGGGAAAAAAGGGTAAGAATCAAATTATTAACATTGATATATTAGTACATTAAAACGGTTTAGGTATATTATTGTATACCATAGATTATTTATTACAAGTGATATACTGATCTATCAATTTCATTCTCAACACTTATAAATTTCATGGTGAAACAACATGCAGTTATAAATTGTCAAACCAATTTTCTAAGCATCAAAACAGAAGCAAAACTGCTCCAACAACATTTTGACACAAAATTTGACCCCAATTGCTTTAATACCTCTAAAATTGAAAAATATATAACCCAAAAATCTACATAGAACTTGGCCAAAGAAATTCTACGTGCAACAAAATAGTCAAAAACCAATGGTACTTCTAAGAAACACTGCCTTTTGATTAAATAAAGACTCCCTATCTCAAAGTGCAAACAGTGCTTCCTTATCGCTAAAATCAACAGCACCACCAATTTTCCTCAATAAACCCACCAATAAACATCATTTCCTACTGTAGAAAAATAAATTATAAGTAATCCAAGTCATTAACAATTCCAACGAGAAAACTCAAAAACAAATTATACCCAACAATGACAACAGCAAGGGAGTCCTTAATATGAGTTTTTAAGGTATTCTACTGTTCTTTAAGAGCAAAAAAAAAAAGAGACAAAATTTTTTTTTCAAGAAGCTCAAATGCTTTGTCTTAAAGAGAGTTTCCATAAGAAAGACCTCATTTTTACAATTCCAAAACAAAAACAAAGCAACCCAATGTGAAAGATAACATATGTTGTCAAACCCAGAAGAATAAATGAAATAAATTTTGCCCTCAACTTAAAAAAAAAAAAAAAAAAACCTTGTACATTAATGAGAAAAACAGTATGAGATACCCCTAGTAATCAATTTCCGCTAATAGTGTCTTGCCTGAACTCTAAAACAAGATAGAAAGTGTTCTTCTTTTTTTTCCTTTGGCCGACAAGAAATGAAGTTTTTGATGCAAAGAACGCCGGCTACTTCAAAGGGTAGTGAATGGAAGAAAGAAAGAAGAGCGAGGGAAGGGCAAAAGCGAGCGCCGTGCGAGCGCCGAGCTTGGCTTCTGGCGGCTTATGAAAATTTTTTCAATTGGTATCAAATGGAGAGATGATCCTCCGCTCTGAAAGTTTTTACAACTTCATGTTAAGGGTGATAAATCCATTCTCAATTAACTTTACGATGAATATTTATTTAAATAATTTGAATTTTTAATTTATTTTTAAACTATTAAATTTTAACCATAGTTTAAGTTAGAAGTTTATTTAGCTCTTTTATAAAACGATAAAAACTTCCATTAAGTTTTAAGCAGCGGAAATTGTCTTTTCCTTTGATGTATTATATTAAAATTTTTTAAAATTTAAGTATCACGTTAATTATTTTATTATAATTTAAATATCATTTATAATATTAATCCTTAAATTTTAACTATTTCAAACTTAGAAATAGATCTAATAATTCATGAATTTGTATAATATAAACATTGCTAATTCTTATATTTGTGTGTTATTTTATTAAAAAATTATATATTATAATTAGTGTTAATATAAAAAATATAACAAAAATATAATTTTTTATTTTTGTTAAACTTATATATAATTTTCACTAAAAACATATTTTGTTTTTATTCTTCTTATCATATTTTCATATCATAGTTTTGTTAGAAATCTTTTATTATGCAAAATAAAATCTTAATTTTGTATAATCTTAATGCTCATGATCTTAAAAAAGATTATTTTCATAATTTTTTGATTGAAGAGCAATTATATCTTGATACATTATAAATTTTATATGAATATTTTATAAAGTTTTGTTTCGATTTCTTGACCTCTTTTATCTTCACACACATGTTTGATGAATAGAACGCAATCAATTTATAGATAGAGAGAGTGAAGCAACTTTGCTTTCTTTCTTTCTTAAAAGCAATCAATTTATACATTCTATTAATGTATAAATTATAAACAAAATTTTCTTTTGTTTTAATTATATTTATTCTTTGTTTCATAAATAAAACAAAGCTCTCTTCATCTTTATTGATCAAAACGATTTTAAACATATAATAATTATTAAACCATTAATATCTTTTAAATTTTATTTAAAAGATATTTGTTTAAAGTTAAAAAACAACACATAGGTCGCATAATATCCAACACTCTTCTATTTGGCCTAAATGGTATTATTCATTTTTATAATTTAATAATAAAATATAATGTTCATAATATAAGCTAAATTCCTTCTTTAATTGAACAAATTATAAATTATCATTGAGCAAAAACTAATAAGGATCACAATGATTGTGTGTCATTAACTCGACATAATTCTTTCTACGTATCACATTATTAGTTCTATATTCAATATAACCTTTAGTGAGAGATGTCATAATGTTGCATTAATGTTTTCATTAAAAACAAAATCATGTTCATATTCATATAATTTAATCATGTATATATACTAACATAATGGAATATGATGCATAAATATATCAAAACTAATACTTAAAAGAGCTCAGAATATCAAAAATACTTAATGAATATAAAAATTTACTATAATGTCATTAATCGTTTTCAATAATACTTTTTCTTTTGACATGTTCACTAAATGTCTTTAGTGGCAAACTTTTTGTTAACAGATCTGCAACCATAAGGTTGGTGCTAATGTTTTCAATTAACATTCTTTATTTATAGACTTTTTCTTTAACGATAAATTATTTCAATCTCATATGTTTAACACATTTTAAATACTTATCATTTTTAGAAAAGAAGATTACTATGGCATTATCACAATAAATTTTCAATCACTTGGCAATATTGTCGATAATTCCAAGTCATGAAATAAAGTTTCATAGCCATAAACCATAAATAGTGGCCTCAAAGCATGCCATAAACTAAGCTTCCATAATTGATGCAATAATAATAGATTGCTTCACACTTTTTCATAAGATCGTTTCACTAGTTAAAAGAAATAAATAGCCAAATGGGGATTTTCTAATATCCACACACCCAATAAAATCTGAGTTTAAATATCGTATCACCTCAAGATGATTAACCTCTTATAAGTGAATATGTGATCTTTCGTTTCTTACAAATATCTCAATACTTTCTTTGTAGCCCTTAATGATCTAATCTTAAATTATTTTGATACTTACCCAGCATTCCTACACTTATGGATATTGAATTTGGTCCGAATCTATTTAATGAAACCTCATTTTTTTATCAATATTAAAGTTAATAATTAAATATAATAATATTTAAAAAAAAAAAGAAAGAGAAAGGGGACAATGATAGGCATGGTTAGGTATGGTGTTGTGCACGGCACCAACCTATCCACCTACCCCTACCAGCACTATGCCTTATAAAACCCCCAACTACCCACTCCCCATTTAGCCCTAGCCATACCCTACCAACACCCATACCCTACCAAACCACCTGCTTCCCAATTTAAATATCCTAAAAACCCCACACCTTTCTTTGAGCCCTCAAGCACAGATCTCTCTCACCTCCAACACCCTGCAACTTCATACCCAATGCCCAAGCTTTTGCCCATGTGAGACCAAACCCCTATTTGACCCCTACCAAGCTCTAGGCATCCCGCCAAACCATAATTTCAACCCTAGACATACCTAACACCCAGCCTTTGCCTTACCACCCCTAACCCTATTCCCACACACTACCAGCCTTCACCTTAACCCAGGCACCAGCTAAACAAAAAACCACTAGAAAACAAACCAAAAAATAAAAAAAAATAAAACACAAAAAATCATAAACACAGTCATCCTAGTAGGAAAGAACCATCCATGCCAAAGCCCCTGCAAAAAGCAAAAAAATGCATAAGTTTTAGTTTATAAAAAAAAAGATTCAAACTTTAAACCCTAATCTATGTTGATCGAGGTTGTTTTCGATGAAAATGAGGTCAAATCGAAGCTCAGGAGACTAGGGTGAGCCTTTTAGCAAATTTTAGAATTTTTTGATGACCAAACTGGCAGTCGATGTCTGTCGATGATGAACCAGGCGACAATCGATACAGCTATCGGTGATCATTCAGGGAACCCTTCTTCATTTAAAGAGAAAAGCTCTCCTTTAGAGAGAGAAATAGCTAAAAAAAAAAGTAATCAAAAAACTTTTGGGTTTTATAAAAAAAAAGTTAAAAAATGATGTCGTTTAGGAAAAAGCAAAATGACGTCGTTTTAAGTCCTAAAAGAATCTGCACATCAGACCTAGGGTCCGCGTACCCAACCCGACGATCCGGCATCCATTAGCCTTTGATTGAATCATTGATCGAACCAAATCAATCTGAATCATTGAACCGATCTAACTAACCAAACCAGCGTTGATCGGACAGTTGGTTGGTCCGGTCCAATTTTTTTTGGATTTTTTTTGAAATTTTTATATAGTATTTATATCATTTTAGTTTTATTATTATTACTTATGCATGTTTAATACCTTTAAATTTTTTAGAATAAATATTTGTTGTTTTATAAGAATAATAATAATAATAATAATAATAATAATAATAATAATGATAATAACAATAATAAACAAAAAAAAAGAGTAATAAAGCTAAAGTTTTTATAATTTTTGTAAAAAAATTTAAAAACAAACCTTATTAAATAATATAAAAAAAAAGAATAAAAACTAATGCTAATAACAGCAATAGTGAAAAAAAATGATTTCAAAAATTTTGATTCTATTTAATATGTGTATATATATATTCTTTTTAAAAGAATAATAACCAAACAGATAAAAAAAACTAAATAATAATAATAAAATATATATAAAACAATTATAAAAGTAATAAGGAAAATTTTCTTGTCTAGAAGTTGGAGAAAATATAATCGTTTTTTAAATAATGATAATTTCACCTAAATATTGGAGAATTATTAAAAAAATCAGTAAATAAATTACTAATATTATTAATAATAAATTGTTATAAAAAAATATATATGAAAAAATTTTAATTAATTTTTAACAATTATAAAAATTGAACTTGCTTCGAAAGTCTGTTTAAATGTTAAAGATTTTTAAAGATGTTCTCGTTTTCTTTAAAACCCTAAAACCCTTCAAATCCTAAGATTAAAATCTTAAACCTCAAACCCTAAAATTAAAACCCTAAATCCTTTAAACCCTAAAATTAAAACCCTAAACCCTTTGAACCTTAAAATCGAAACCTTAAAACCCCAAACCTTAAAATCAAAACTCTAAACCTCCAAACCCTAAAACTAAAACCCTAAACCCTTTGAACTTTAAAATTGAAACCTTAAAACCCCTTAAACCCTAAAATCATACCATAAAACCTCCAAACCCTAAAATTAAATACCTTAAAATCTTAAAAACCTTTGAAACCCTAAGATTTCTAAACCTTAAACCTCTAAATCCTAGACTTTCGAAACCCTCAAAATATTTCAAACCCTAAAATCCAAGCCCTAAAACCCTTAAAACTCAAACCAATACCCTAAAATCTAAAACTCCAAAATCTTGAAACCTTAATCTTAAAAAGCGAGATCCTAAATATTGAAAAATTGACCAAGACCCTAAATTTAACCTAAACCCTAAATTTGGCATGCAACCCTGAATCATCGCCTAAAAATCATTCAAATTTTAAAACCTCGACCTAAGCTTTAACCAAGATCATTTCAAAATCCTAAAGATACATGTAAAAATCACATTTAAGATAATTTATTCTCGAATGCCCCCTAGACGATAGGGTATTTAAAAAACTTTATTTCATTAAGTTTTTCATACGAGTCCTTAACCCACAATAATAATGGAATAAAAAATATATAATAATAAAATGTGATCTTAAATATAAATAGTCACACCTAAGCTCTACCTAGATGGTGGAGAGTTATAGTCGTTTTATTATATTTAAGAACCCTAATTTCAAAATTACATTTCATCATTATGCTTAACATTTATTAATGCATCTATTTATTATTAATTATTCTCAATTCGCATGTTTATCTCTTTAATTATTGTTTATTATTTAATAATACTAACGATGGCATTTTCGCATAAAAATGTGTTTAATTTAAAAATGTAAAATAAAACCAAAATAACATCCTAAGATGAATAATTCTTGGCACTCTACCTAGATATTAGAGAGTTATCAACAATTATCTTTCCCAAAGAATGTTGTTTTCACTTTCAAGAGATGCCGTGGTAACTATCAGTTAAAAGTGTTATCTTTAATGTTTTGCCTAGATATTGTAGTATTTTAAGATGATTCTTTAACTTAAAGATTTTATCGATACTCCTAAATAAAGAATTTTGATAAAATTAATTTTTTAAAATAATAAAAAGGAATTACTATTAAATTTCAAATCAAAACCATTTCATCCAACACAAAAAATAATGCATGATTAATTGGTACCAATTTATAGGCACTGTAGGGTTGCTAATCTTTCCCCACATACAATTGACTCTTAGATTCAACCTAATTTTCGTAGACCAAATTTATTTTCTTGATAAACTTTAAACTCGCTTTCATTATTTTTTTTAAAAAGTAAACTTTTAAGTAGCCAATCACACCCTAAAAAAGATTGATGGTAACTTTTTTCATTTTTCTCGATTTTAAAATTCTTTTCGTTTAACAGTCTCAAAACCGTTACAACTACTTGGTGACTCTACTAGGGATTGTTTGAAATTTAGGCCAAAATTTTAATTATGCGCTACTAATAATTGTTGGATTTAATTGGTTTTATTTGATATTTAATTTAATTCTCTTTATTTTAATTTTTCCAAAAAAAAAAAGAACACAAGTTAATAAATAAAATAAATTGTATGTTAGTTATTATTTTATTTTGATTTTGTGCTTATGACTTATTTATGATATTTTGATTAATGTCACCTTGCACATTTTTGTATATACACTTACATACATAAGCTCTAGACCCAGGTTTTTTCTTTTTTAGAAGGAAGTGAAGTAACTACGCTTTAATGAGGTGATAACCTTCACATTTGCTAGCAAAATACTTCTACTCAAATCGAATCTTTTCCGTTAATAACCTACAATGAGTGAGGATTGAAAAACCTTACTAATCTATAATAGACAATGATGTGAAGAATAGTCTGGGAACCTTAGATAAATAAATTACGTTTTTCATCATTACGCATAACATTTATTAATGCATCTATTTATTATTGATTATACTCAATCGCATGTTTATCCCTTTAATTATCTTTTGTTATCTAATAATACCATATTTGGCATTTTTGCAAAAAAAAAAATGTGTTTAATTTAAAAATGTGAAATAAAACACAAATAACATCCCTAGGAGAATAATTCTTGGTACTTTGTCTAGACATTAGAGAGTTATTAACAATTATCTTTCTCAAATAATGATATTTTCATTTTTAAAAGATGTCGTAATAAATATTAGTTAAAAGTGTCATCTTTAAAGTTCTACCTAGATGTTGCAGAATTTTAAAATAATTCTTTAACTTAAAAATTTTCTCGATACTCCTAAATAAAGAATTTAGACAAAATTAATTTTTTTAAAATAATAAAAGGAAATTATTATTAAATTTCAAATCCAAATCATTTCATCTAACACCAAAATAACACATGATTAATTGGTACTAATTTATGGTCGTTGTAGGGTTACTAATCCTTCTCTATACGTGACCAACTGTCAAACTCAACCTGGTTTTCGTAGACTAAAATTTATCTTTTTGATAAACTTTAAACTTGGTTTTATAGTTTTATTAAAAAGATAAACTTTTGGGTGATTAATTATACTTTAAAAAAGATTGGTGGTGACTTCTTCCATTTTTCTCAATTTTAAAATTTTTTTTATCTAGCGGTCCCAAAACTGTTATGACAACACTCAAAATAATGTTTAGTTTGGTACAAGTTTGGGCATACATCAAGCTTCCAACAATAGATGCATAAGAAATTCTTTCCATTTGTTTGCTTTCTAATTCATTCTTTGGGCATTATATAAAATTCAATTTATCTCCTTTTTAAATTGGAACATTGCTTACAATGATTTTCCATTTTAAATCTCTCTAGGACTCTATTAGTATATATTTTTTAAGACAATCCTAACAATGCTTATGATTTATCATGAAATAGTTCAATTCCAATTATATAGAATGTCTTACCCATATCTTTTATTTTAAAATTCTTAAAGAGGAATTTTTTGGTTTCATGTAATAAGCAAAGATCATTAGTAGCACTGACCTTTAGATATATACACCGATCAACAATGTTTTCTTTAAATTTAAAGAAAGTAATAGTATTTGAACTTAAGATACCATTGTTTGAAAGCTTTTTTAAGTCCGTATATTGAGTTCTTAAGTTTACACATCATGTGTTTCTTTTTTTTTAATTGAAAATCCCTCGAGTTGGTCCATGCAAACTTTTTGCTCTAAAATTCCATTTAGAAAAATGGTTTCCACATCCATTTGATATAACTCTAAGTCATAATGAGCCATTATTGCCATAATAATTCTAAATGAGTTATTTTTAGAATTTGTAGAAAAGGTCTTTTTATACTTAATGTTATCTTTTTGAGTAAAACCTTTGGCAACAAATCTAACCTTATATCATTCAATATTACCATTCGAGTCACACTTGGTCTTGAAGGCCTATTTACACCTAAGTTTTTTCAAACCTTCAGGTAATTATAATCACCTAATTTTATCTAATCCAATTTGAGTTTGTTTGATATTTTATGCTTGGTTTAAACATTCTTATTTGAACTAGCTTAAGCGTTAAATCAAATTGAGTTAGTTCAAACTTTTTGGATTAGTAATTTTTTTATTATTATTGTTATTATTTTTCATTTTGCTTAGATCAAAATCCAATCCAATTTAGTTTGGGTCAATTAGGTCATATGGACTTAAAAGCCCAAGGGTCAAGATCAAAATTTAAAAATTCAATTTAAAAATGAAGCCCAAATTAGCCTCTAGTAATGGCCCATTTAATAGCCCACAATTGAGCCCAAATCGACCATTATAATTGGCCCAAATGATGAAACCGAAGCAAAAAAAAACATGGCTAAAGTGATGAAATCCAAGTAAAAAAAAAAAAGCCCTAAACCAACACAATACCTAAACTTGGTCCAAACATAAAGAGGCCCAAAAACAAACCAAAATAAGAAAATAAAGGGAAAGCTCATTCGAGTATATTTGATAGCACTTTGCATAGAATCGTGAAAGGGGCACGTCATCATAACATATAAGTTCGAAGACTCAATCGCTAGACATAAAAATTTAGAATTGTCAAAACATGAGAAGTCACCACTAATCTTTTTTAAGGTATGATTAGTCACCTAAAAATTTTATCTTTTTAATAAAACAATAAAACAAGTTTAAAGCTTATTAAAAACATAATTTTTGTCTATGAAAATCACATTAGATTCAAGAGGTGGTTACACATGGAGAATGATGAACATCCCCACATCGCTCATAAAATTGGTACCAATTAATCATGCGCTATTTATAATTTTTGATAAAAATGGTTTTATATGAAATTTAATTATAATTCTCTTCATTTTTAAGAAATAGAATTATTTAAAAGAATCTTTATTTAGAAATATTATGCAAATTTTTAGACTAAAAAAATTCTTGTAATTCTCCAACATATAAGCAAAATTCGAATGTAAGTCTTTTTGTCTAAAATTTACCACAATATTTTCTTAAAAATAAAAATAATATTCTTTAAAAATGATAATTATTGGTGACTCTCTAACATTTAAGCAAAGTACCAAAAATTATATATTTCAGAATATTATCTTAAATTCACTTTATTTATTACTATTTTTTAAATCAATTTGTTAAAGGAAGCTTTTTATGTAATAATAAGGGGAAAACGTATAATAAACCACAATCAACAATAATTGAAATGCATGTAAATGCATAATGAGTGCAAGAAAATAAATATATGTAAATATGTTATAAATGGCGAGGATATTTAAATTTAAGATCAGGTTTTTAAATATAAAAAAGATCACCTAGACGCTCAAATATTTAGGCAGAGTTCGAGTGCAATCTTTTATATTAATCTCATTCTTTCATTTTGGATTCCTTATTCTTTATTTAATCTTATTATTTTAAAATACAAAAATTTTTTAATAAAATAAAATTTCCTAAATAGCCCATTATCTAGGCGGCATACGAAAATAAATTATTTCATAAAAAGGTTTTCACGTAAATCCTTGAATTTTGGGATGGTCTCGGGTTTTTGAGTAAATTAACAATTTTGGACTTCACCTAATGTTTAGGGTTTCATAGTTTTACTTAGGGTTTTAACTTAAGCTTGGGGTTTCAATTTCATTTAGGGTTTTCTTTAAGGTTTTAATTTTAGGGTTTCATTTAGGGTTTTAATTTTAGGATTTCATTTAGGGTTTTGAGTTTTATTTACGAACCTCTTTAAAAACTTTCAACATTTAGGCAAACTTTTGGAATAAGCTCATATTTTGTAATTTTCTTAAAAATCAGATTTCCTATATTTTCCTATATTTTTCGTTTTCTTTAAAATTATTATTTATTATTAATTTACCCTTATCTATTTCTCTAAAAAATAGATTTTTTTATATTTTTATTTATTTTTCTTTTCATTAAAAATTTTAGTATTATTATTTATTAACATTTTATTATTTTATTTTTAATATTTAATAATTCTCCAACATTTAAATGGAATTATTTTTTTAAAAAATATAGTTTTTAATTCCCTTTAACATCTAAATAGAGATCTTAACAAATCTTTCTTAATATTTTTTTTATTATTTTTTTAAAAGATTTTAAAATATAAATAACAATGAAAATGCGTCAACATAATCGAAGATAATATAAACATTTCAACTAGTAATATCATGTATATGTAAAGCCATCACATTTAAGCTAAAGTAATCATAAAATGGTAACAACCATAATAATAAAATAATAATACAACAATAATGTAAAAAGCTATTCAAATATTCATATGATCTAAATTTTTTAGTTAGCATTTGTATTATTTGGATTTATCATTTATTATTTGCTATTAACCTTTTTTAACTTTATTCTAATTCAATGACATAAGTGGGTAATAAAAAATTAAAGTAAAACAAATAGTTTTTCCAAAATAATCCAAGTAATAAGTAACCTAAGGGCAAAATAAAAATAAACAAGGTAAATAAAATGCTTAGCCTAGCCATTAGCGTTCCTATCATGCTTTCAATGCTTATACCATTACCCTTACTTTTTTTTTTCTTTTATGCAGTGGGAGTTGATAATTTTTAGACTTACATGTCTCAGGTCTTCTGTAGTTTTTAAGTTCAATATGCTTTTAGCTTATCCATATGTAAAAAAAAAAAAAGTATACCTGAACCTTGACCAAGCAAGGAAAAAAACACTAGACCTTAAACCTTCTCTCTCCATAGGTGATTCCTAAACTTTTATGGCCTTCAAGATTTCATGAAAGAAAAACCTTTTGTTATACAACAAGACATTTAAAAAAAATGAGATTCTTAAAGTGTAAAACTAAACAAAATTGGAAACCTTTAATAGACCATGTACAAAAGAAACAAAAAAAAAAAAACTAGAAAAACATGAAAGGATGAAGCTTTAGGCTTCTGTAAATCATTTACACATGAAGAAAAATAAGAAATGAGGAACTTGAATTTGTACCTGCATATTGTTAGTTTCAGATTTTAGCTTCTTCATTTCTACTAGCCACTAGCTTTTTGGTTTCACATTTAATCCTTTTATTTGTTAACTTTTCTGTTCTTTTCTTTTATTTTTTTGCTACCACCTACTTCTTTTTTTGTATTTTTAATTTTCTGTCTCTCTTTTTTTTTTTACCATAAATTAGTTTTTTGCTTGCGTTTTTTTGCTTTAGTTTTCTTCTTTTTCTTTAGTTTTGGTGGTCACTTGCATCCCCACTAGTGCAATTTTTCTCTTTTGCTTGTTGCATGCTTCTTCTGTCACCTAAACTTCTTTTTCATGTTAAAGCTTTCTCTTTATTGTTTCTTTCGGTGCACTGTATTTTGTGCCACCTTTCTTTTTCTTACTCCATTCTTTTTTTATTCTTTTACCATTTTTAATTTATTTGATCTACTATTTCATGCAATTTTTTTGGTATTTACTTTTTTTTTTGTTGCCTTATTTTTTTTTCTCCTTTTGGTTTTTATTTTTCCTATTATTTCCCTTCATATTTTTCTCATCCTTTCCCTTTCTTCTTTTGGCTCTTTTGTATTTTTTTTTTACTTTTATTTTTTCCCACGATTTTTTCTCCTTTTTTATTCAATTTTCAATGCTTCGTCATGCAATTTTTTCATGTCATAAAATGCTCTAGGTCCCCTATAACCACTTTCTCACATGCCTCTTCTTCAATTTCTAGCCTTAAGCTGTTTTTTAATTTTTTTTTTCCTTTCATGCTTCATTTTCATGCAAAATGGTGCTCAAACCGAATGGGCTTTAAAAGAAGCCTAATGATTTTAGGCTTTACCCCTTGTTTTGGCTTTTTTTTTATTATTATTTTGGGCTTTGAAATTTTTATTTATTTGTTTGGGCCAAGTCTTTTTTAATATTTAATTATAGTTAGTTTTTAAATTTTTATTTACATTCATGATAGAGTACATACATCATGAAGTTTTTACATTTGTATGAGCATGGGTATTTGTGAAATGAAGTTCTATGGTTGTTAATAATACTCGAAAAAAAATAAGCAAAGAAAAAATTTTGAATTTGTAAATTTGCATTTATATCTTCAGAGGCATTGATATCATGTATGAACATTGGCATTTGCATCATGAAAAAGAAATTTGCTACTAAGAAAGAAATTTGCTAAACTTTGTAGATATTGAAAAAAGAAAAAAAAGAAGGAAAAAAGAAAGTTTTTGAGAAAAGAGAGAAGAAAAATTATGTCAAAGAAAAAACCAAAAAGGAAAATAATCTCCAATTCGAAAGAAAAAAAAAATAAAAGTCCACTAAGAAAAATGATAAAGGAAAAAAGTTTGAGAAAAGAGAGAAAAAGAAAAAAGAAAGAGAAAGAGAAAAAAGAAAAAAGAAAGGAAAAAAGAAAAATGACAAAAAGTATAGCATGGGAAAAAAAGTAAAATAAGAAAGAGAAAATAGTTTGATATACAAACAAAAAGGGGTTGTTGAAGATATGAATCAAAAAGTGAAATGTGATAACAAGTTAAATTTTAAAAAAAATGAATGTCAAAAAATTTTGAAAAAAGATAAGATTTAAACCCAGTATTAGTTGGCACCCAAACGAGAATTTAAGTCCAATTTAACTAGCACAGATAAAGATTTAGCCAATTTAATTAACCCAGAAGGGTTGTTGAAGAAATGAATCAAAAAGTGAAATGTGATAACAAGTTGAATTTTAGAAAAAATGAATGTCAAAAATTTTTTAAAAAAGATGAGATTTAAGCCCAGTATTAGTTGGCACCCAAATGAGAATTTAAGTCCAATTTAACTAACACAATAAGGATTTAAGCCAATTTAACTAACCCATATGAGAATTACACCTAATTTTATTGGCACCAAGATAAGATTTTAAATCTAGTTTAGCCAAAACCTAAGAAGATTGAAGCTCAGTTTAGTTGGTATTAATGAAATTTAAGCCCAGTTTAACTAGTATCTAAAAAAATTTAAGCCCAATATGATTAGCACCGATGAGATTTTAAGTCCAATTTCGTTTTAAGTCTAGTTTTAACTAGCACCAATGAGAATTAAGCCTAATATTAGCTCTCGCATAGGAAGAATTAAGCCTAATTTAGTTCACACCAATAAGATTTAAGCCAAATTTAGCTTGTACTAAAATGAGAATTAAACTCAATTTAGTTAGTATTGATGAGAATTAAGCCTAATTTAATTGATATCAATGAGATCTAAGCCCAATTAAGCTGATACCTAAAGAGAATTAAGCCTAGTTAAGCTGGCACCAATGAGAATTAAACCCAGTTTAGCTGGTACCGATGAGAATTAAGCTCAATGTAGTTGGCATCTATGAGATTTAAACCCAGTTTAGTTGACACAAATGAGAATTAAGCCCAATTTAGTTGACATTGATAAGAATTAAGCCTAATTTAACTGGCATCCATATGAAATTTAAGCTTAGTTTAGCTAATATCGATAAGAATTAATAATTGGCATCAATCATTTGTCAAGTCCAATCTAAGATGAAATTTATTTTCAAAAGTTGTTGAGTCTTTTTTCTAAATGAACTTTTAAATTTACTTTCAAAAGTTGTTGAGCATTTTTTAAAAAAGTTGTTGAGCCTTTTCCTAAAAAAGCTTTTAAATTTATTTTCAAAAATTGTTGAGTCTTTACATAAAAGATTTTTTAAATTTATTTTCAAAAGTTATTAAGTTTTTTCCTAAATGAGCTTTTAAATTTATTTTCAAAAGTTGTTTAGCCTTTTGTCTAAAGGAGTTTTTAATTTATTTTCAAAAACAAAAAAAAAAAAACAAAACAAAAGACCAACAAAGCTAAAAAAATAGAAAACTAAAAAATAAATAAAAAATAAAAAGGTAAAAAAACAACAAAAAAACTAAAACTTAAAAAAATTATAAAAACTTTTAAAAGATCCTCTAATCGTTAATCTGGATAAAATTCTCATTTATATCTTTGATCTGTTTTTGATTCTCAGTCATATGTAAAAATGGATAGCTATAAAAATCTAATTTTGCTTAAACCAATTCGAGTTTGTTAGATTTTTTGTGCTTAGTTTGAACATTCTTATTTAAGCTAGCTTAAACATTAAATTGAATTGAGTTTGTTCAAGCTTGTTTCGGATTAATTATTTTATTATTATTATTGTTATTATTTTTCATTTTGGTTGGACGAAAACTCAATCTAATTTAATTTGGGTTATATGAACTTAAAACCTAAGGGCCAAGATCAAAATTTAAATGCCCAATTCAAAAATGGGGCCTAAATTGGCCTTTAGCAATGGCCCATTTAATTATCCACAATTAAGCCCAAATTGTCCATTAGAAATGGACGAAATGATTAGCCTAAGCCAAAAAAAAATGGTTCAAGTGGTGAGACCCAAGCAAGAAAAAAAAAGCCTAAAACCAAAGCAATACCCAAACTTAGCCTAAACATAAAGAGGCCCAAAAACAAACCAAGAAGAAAATGAAGGAAAGGCCCCTTTGATTATTTTTTATGGCATTTTGCATGAGACCGTAAAGAGGGAATGAGAATAAAAAAAAATGAAAAAGATCAAAAGAAAAAAGGTTGAAGTAGCCATTAAAACCAAAGGGAAAGAAAAGTAATGCTAGCCTAAAATCAAAATGAAATAAAGCCTAGCTACCATTGATGATCACGTGAAGGTTGTATGAATAAATAAAATAAGGGAAAAACTTAGCTTGAAATAAGCCAAAAGTTTGTGGCACTCACAAAAACCTGTAGAGAAAGAAAACAGTGGGTAGGCATAAGTAGTGAAAAAAAAAATAGGAAACTTAAAGGCATTCAACCATTTTTGGTTATAAAAGAAAGGTTGCCAAAAAAATAAAAATAAGGAGAAAAAGGAAAATAAAGAGGAAAAGCTCAAGAAAGAAACTAAAAAAAACTAGAAAAAAAATACCATAAGAGAAAGAAACCAAAAAAAAAAAAAATAGCAAGCTTTGAAAAACTAGAAGAATTACAACTTTTTGAAAGCAAAATAGAAAAGAGAAACAATGAAAGTAAAGAAGAGATTTTGCTAGCAAAAAATAAGAAAAGATAGAGCTCAAAGAAAATGTAACATTTTTATAACTACTTCTTTTTTCATAAAAACTTGAAGTTTACTTCCTTTCATTATATTATTTTTCTTATGCATAATTTTTTTTTTTGATAGTTGATGCTCATAAGAAATTCATAGCTCTTTCCACATGCTTGACGTAAAATAAAATGACAATTTTGTTTAGGAAATTAGAAAACAAAGGCTAACCCATAAGAAGCCTTCTATAAAAAAAAAAAAAAACTTTTAGCTTTATTTAAACGTTGATGGAGCCCTTTATTCTATAGTAGTTTGGCTTAGATACCTCACTTAGTCGTGTCTATCCAAAAGCCTCATTTACTTATTTGAAAATCATGCTTTATTTTCGATGAAATAAGGATGAAAAGAAAAAACTTGTAAAAAGAAAGGTTTTCATTTCTATTTTAAGTTGTTGGTAATAAAGGCTTAGAGCCCCCATCTTTTGATCTTTATTTTTTATGCTATACAATAAAAAGGAACTCTTTTTTTGATGACTGAACATCACCTAAAAGCAAGTGAAAAAATGTTTATAAAAACATTAAGGGTTAGAAAAATTTTTGAAAAAATTAGGTCTCTTTCTTTTCTTTATTGTAAAAGAAACCCAAGAACATTTTTGTCTATGGTCTCTATTTTTTAAATTGAAAGGAGGATTTTTTTTCAAAATAATAAAAAAAGTTAAAACAAGGGCAAGGATTCAAGTGGTGTTTTATTTCTAGTTTTGATCCAAGTTACTGTCTTTTTATTCAGATTATGTTTCCATACCTTAACATAATATATTTTCGTAACAAAAAAGAAAGAAAATAAAAAATAGTTTAGGCTAATTTGTTTTTGTTTATTTTTCCCATTTTTTAGCTTGAGCTTTTATTTCGTGCATGACTTTGTCCTTTCTACATGAGGTTTGCTTTTTTTTGTTAGTTTGCATCCATTTGGGAACTAACTGAAAAACAGGTTTTGGTTCAAAGAAGTGCAATTAAAGAAAATGCATTTAGGGAAACCATGTAGGGAACAAATCAACTTAAAAATTTTTTTGACACTTTGAAAATAAATGGTGCATGTTCTTGTATAAGAAAGTCTCACTTGTAAATAAAAGGTGCATACTCTTGATATTGCATAGTAGGGTTTTATCCTCTTAAGGCTTTTTTTTGTTTAATCCTTGTGTGCATGTGTATGAAGTAATAAATGCATGTGTATGAAATAATAAATGAACTTTTCATGCATTTTAATTATGTAGATAATTTAACTAAATAACAATAAAAAAATTAAGTAAAAAAAAGATTTTGAAAATCCTATCTAAATATTGGAGGGAATTCAAAATCAAGTTTTGAAAATTTAATTTCGTCTAGATATTGGGGAATTAAAAAAATTTAAAAATTAATTAAAAGAAAGAAATTTTTTCTTTCAAGATACAAAAGTTCCTTCATTTTTTATTTTATTTTAGAAAAATAATAAAATATAAATAAAATTAAATAAGATGAATCAAACTGGTTGTTACATTTTTAGTTCACATTTGTATAATTTATTTTATCTCGCATTGCATTAAAAAGATAACTTTTAGAAAAAAAGAAAATTGAAAAACCAAATTTGTTTTGAAAGTCTGACTAAATGTTGAAAGTGAGTGAGAAAATTCAATTATTAATAATTCTTATTTTTCTCAAAAAATTAAAAAGAAAAAGGAAAACCCTAACCCTAATACCCCAAAACCTTAAAATCTTAAAATCTCGAAACCTTAAAATCCTAAAGCCCTAAAACCTTGAAACCTTAAAACCTTAAAAACTTGAAATCCTAAAACCCTGAAACCTTGAAAACCCAACATCCTAAATCTAACCCATATTGCCAAATTATCGAAACCCCAAATTTATCAAAACTTTAAAAACCTTGAACCCATGTCAATACCCAAAGCCATCCTAAATAATAATAATAATAATGGATTTATAGGAAAGTCTTTTATGAAGTAATATGTTCTTTATTGTTGCCTAGAAAATAGGGTATTTAAAAAATTTTATTTCATTAAGTTTTTTTTTTTTGTTTAATTGCTTAACCCAAAATAATAATAAGATTAGACAAAATTGGAAAAAAAAGTAGGATCTTAAATATAAATAGTCGTACTTAAACTCTGCATAAATGTTGGAGAGTTTGAAAGGTCTTTTTATATTTAAGGTCATGATCCCAAAATCGCATCCTATCATCATGCGAGACTCACATATGCATATCTTTAGTTTTAGACTATTGCTTGCATTCATTCCGCATGTTTATGTCTTTTAATTATTATTTGTTAGTTGAATTGTAGCATCATTGGTTTTTCAAATAAAATATTTTTTTAAATGTTATTTAAAAATATGGATTTTAAAATAAAGCTAACATAACATTCTGAGAAATATAATTTTTGGTACACTACTTAGATGTTTGAAAGTCACTAATAATTATTATCTAGAAAGAATGTTTTTTTTTTATTTTTAAAAAAAATGTCATGGTGAATCTTAGATGGAAAGAATTATTCTTAAATTCTACCTAGATGTTGAAGAATTTTAAAGTAATTCTTTAACCAAAATATTTCTATAATATTTCTAAATAAAAATCTTTAATAAAATTGTTTTTTCTTTTTCATAAAAGAAGAAAATTATTATTAAATTTCAAATTAAAACCATTTTTATCTAAAACCAAATATAACGCATGATTAATTAGTATCATTTTTAAATGAGCATTATGGGTGCTAATCTTTCCTCACATATAATTGTACTCTTGAACCCAACTTTATTTTCAAAGACCACAAATATCTTTTTGATAAACCTTAAATCCATTTTTTGGTTTTATTTAAAAAGATAAACATTTTAGTGGTCAATCACATAGAACAAAAAAAATTAATAGTGACTTTTTTTTTTATTTTCAAAAGTTTTATGTCTTACGGTTGAGTCCATGAACCTGTATGTTGCAACAGTAATTTAACAAGATCCCAAATATCATTATAATCCATTGATTTCAACTCTTTTTTCATGACATCTAACCATTTCTGTAGCTTGTGAAAATGAAACTAGATTTTCATCAATTCTTAAATCAAATTGTAACTCTTATAGATAAACCATATTCATAAAAAATCGTAGATCTCTTTTGCGTTTGAGATTTTTTTAGTGCTACTTAACGTAGTTCATCCACTACAAGTTCATTGACAATAATTTCATTATGGGGTGTTCGGTCATTTATTTGTTATCCTTTTTAGTTGTTAAACTATTCAACAATTGTAGGAACAACAATTTTAAAAGAAGTTATAAGTAAAGAAATTGGCATCTTAACTTCTTGAAATTCTACTTTGTGTGGTTTTATACTCTCATTAATTTCAACATTTTCAATCAACAATTCTTATACTATGGTTAGGATAGTAAAATCTATACCATTTAGATTTTTTTGGATAACCAATGAAAAATCATTGATTGTTCTTGAATCCTATATAAATTCTTACTTCCACAACATATAGGTACCTTAATCTATTTTGTTTCCCATCCACTATTCAAAAAGAGTCGTTAGAACTGCCTTACTAGGAACCATGTTTAGCAAATACATGACAATTTTCAAAGCATACATCCACATCGATAAGGGTAAAGAATAATTGCTTAACATACTTCTAACTATGCCCATTAAGGTACGGTTACATTTTTATGTAATACCATTTTGTTGTGATGTAACTGGCATTGTGTATTGAGCACATATGCCATGTTTTTCTAGGATTTTAGCAAATGGATTATCATACATTCCACAATATTCACCACTTCTATTAGATTTGATAGTTTCACCTTACTATCTAATTATCTTTCAACTCCATTAATAAATATCTCTAAGACATTTATTGATTGAGATTTTTCATGTAACAAGTAGAAATAGCCATAATACAAAAAATCATCAATAAAAGTGATAAAATACTCTCCACCAAAAGGTAAAATACAAAAAAAATCCATAAATATCAGTGTGTATAATTTCAAGGAGTTTTGTGCTTTTTATGGTTGTTTTCTTAAATGTGTGTTTTATGTGTTTTCTTTTAATATAATCCACACAAATACCAAGATTAGTAAAATCCAAATTATGAAGGATTTCATTTTTTATCAATCTTTGTATTATCGTTTTAGATATGTGACCTAAAGGTTTATGCCATAAGTAAACTAAATTTTCATTCACAAAACCATGTTTAGTACCAAAATTAGGATGGAAAGTCAACAGGGTTTCAGCAAAAGGTTATCAATTTTTAATATGTATAAGCCATTACAAAAAATATTGGAACCAATGAAATAATTATGTTTAAACAAATTGAAACATCAATTTTCAAACTTAAAAAAGTATCTAAATGTATTAAGTTTAGACAAAAAAAAATTAAATTTTGAGAAATAAAAGGAACATAAAAAGTTTTAAAAAGATCAAATGGTGTCCAATGTCTAAAATCAAATGGTAGGTTCCAATAGCTTCAACTAGAGCTTTAATTCAGTTTCTCATAAAAACAAAATCTTCAATTGGATTTATAGTTTGGATCATAAAGAATCTTTACATCGTATTTAGAACATGATGGTACAACTTAAACTGATCCACCAAGTGTTATAAGAAACGTTTTTTAAATTCGATTTAAAATATACGAATGCACCAGGCTTTCTTTTCTTTTTAAACCATGCCTACATTTTAAGCAATATTTCTAATAGTGCCTGAATTTCTTGTAGAAATGAAACTTATCTTTCTTTTGTTCTTTTTTGTGGATTTAGATAGATGACACATTAATCTTTAATGGTCCTTTATTGCCTTTTTTATTTTTCTTTCCTTGTTTACTTTTAGCTCCTAGCTGACCCAAGAGATTAATAGAGTGAATTCCTTCCTTTTTTTAGACTTGTTTCCTCTTGAATAAGCATATTTTATAGTTCAATCACATTAAATTTATCTTTTATAGTATTGTAATTTATTTGAAATGGATCATACTGGGAGGCAAAGAGTTTATGATAAATTGCACAAGGAATTTTTCACTCACTTCTATTCCCATAGATTTTAATTTTGCTATTGTATTTGATATTTTAATGACATGCTCATGCATGATACGAGAAGCACCGAACTTCATGATAGTTAACATCCCCATTAATGTCCCAGCAAGTGACATATCAACAGAGTTAGATTGAGATAGATCTTTCACAAACTTGATAAATTCTTTAGTGTTATCGGTTTTAGGAATCATTAACTTAGTATTATTTGTTACTGTCATTCGTATGAACATTAAGCTTAGTCTATTTGATATTTCCTAAACATTATGGAAAAACGTATGTTCAATACTGCCAAAATCAGTGATGGCAATAGGCTAATCATTCAAGAATGCCAAATTAAGATCCAGAACACTTAGATGATACTGAACTTGTTCACACCATTTAGAAAAAGTAGGCCCATTAAACTTTATAATATATGACGCTTGATAATGAAGAGAAAGAGGAACAGATGCTACAAATACATAAAATGTTCATACGTTAATGCTTTGAATTGTAACTTAAACGTATAATACAGATTCAAAATAATGCTCACATAAACATTAAATATACATTGAAGTTTTTTTTTTTAAGGCAATCCAACAATGTACAATAGTAAATATAATTAATGCTTAATTTTGATTTGGCAATTATATAGACTCCACTTAGACATGTTTATCTAAGAAATTATATTAATCAACCACGATCATGTTTATGATTATAAAATTAACCAATTTACCTTTGAGTGATCCTTAAATATTTTATAATCACTAAACTTCAATTTACTTAATAAATATATATCATCATGTCATCTTATTTATAACATCACATAATAATGAGAAATTGAATTTTATTTAATTTGACATCTATAAAGCCTTTTCAATGTGTCCACTTTGATGACTAACAAATTATAAATACTATAGATATCAAAATAAATAATCATAATAATTATTTTAATAATAGTAGATATAATGATAATCTAAAACATATATAAGCGCAACATATTCCTGTTGTGAGTAAACAAAATACCTAAAAACTATCATATATAAATTTCACATAATTGTTGAATATCACATATACAATAAAAACACGACATGTATCTTAACAAGTAGATAGACATAAAATAATTAAAGATTCATTTACATTAATGGCTTTCATGATCATTATAAAGTATGTAATATTTAATTGTGCTATTAATATTAACAAAATTGCTCATAATGAAATAAACCTTAATGATTTTACAAAAGAAAAGAAACCCATACAAGATAAACTTACAAAAAGTGATGAGTTTTTAAACAAATTAAAACATAATAGTTTCATTCATTGATTTTCATCTTACATTTATTATGCTAAAGTTATTAACGTTTATTTATGTTATCTCCATTAATTATGATGGTTTAAGTTTTGAGTACACATAATTTTTAATTCTTTATATTATATATTTCTTTTATTGGTCAATAAAAAATTTTAAAAAATCCTAATTATTGCTTTTGGGATTTCATTTTATGAAATTTGTGACAAAATTTCACATAACATGCCATTATTAATTTATAAAGAACACTGAAACTCTTAACTTTCAACATAATATAAACAAAATTAATAACAAAAAATAACTTGAAAATCGATGATGATGATGATGATAATAATAATAATAATAATAATAATAATAATAATAATAATAATAATAATAATAATAATAAGATAGAAAGAAGAATCTTTAAAAGAAAATTACAAGTTCTTAAATAAAAAATTATGATTCCACACGTTAGAAATTCTTTATTATACAAACTGAACCTTAATTTTACATAGCCTTAATTTTACATAGCCTTAATCGCTAAGCTCTTAGAACAAAATGATTTTCACAATTTATTGATTGAAGAGAAATCATACATTGATCTATTATAAATTCTATCTACGTGTTTTATGAAGTTTTGTTTCTCTCTCTTAACCTCTTTTATCTTCACACACATTTTTTATGGATAGAATGGGATCAATTTATAGGTAGAGAGAATGAAGCAACTTTTTTTTTTCTTAATGACATTCAATTTATGCGTTCCATCAAGGTATAAATTATAAACAAAAATTTCTTTTGTTTTAATTGTATCCTTTCATTATTTCTTAAATAAAACAATACTCTCTTCACCTTTACTTATAAAAAGATTTAAATATATAATAATTATTAAAATATTAATATTTTTAAATAAATTAAAAGATATTTGCTTAAAGTTGAACAACAGCATTTAAGCCACATAATATATATCCAATAGTTTTAAATTACCGAATTTACTTAGAATTTAAGAAAATATGGTTAAATTGAAATAATGGGTAGAAAAGTAACAAATTTATACATTAAGAGAAAAAAGTACTAGTGTAACATTGTAGCCGCAAGAGTTGGTTTGATAAAGAAGGAAGTTTTTTATTTGTCAATCCTAGTTTGTGAAAGGTATTTTGAAAGTAAAATTAGAAAAATATGTTTTTTAAATGAAAAATTGTACTTCTTGAAAATTAGTGAGATTATATCTAAACAAAGTTTTAAAGGTATTTTTAATCATTTTATTAAAAAAATATTGTTCTTATTATGCTTCGATTTAAAACCGATATTGGAATAAATTTTATGGATTAAAAAAAATTCACTAGTTGAAATAATTTAAAATTGAATATTCTTGTTCTAATTTCATTGAATTTAAATTAAGTTTATGAAACTGGAAAAATAGCAATTTTATTAATGTACCTAGGCTTATATTTAGCATGGCTTAAGGTCAATTTTTACCAATTATCCTTTAATTGGTCCAAAATTAGCATTGTTCTTTTCATTTTTATGTTTTGAATCAAAACCATGTCAAAAACTAAAGATAAAAAAATGAAAGAGCAGCAATAAGGTACATAATTAGAAAAAAAAAATACCAATTGCATTAAAAGAATATTTCTTGAATATTCTAATTTCATTATTTTTTTTATCCAAAAATAAAAAAAAAGTGAAGTATAATGACAAAATTTAATGAAATTGAAGTATAATACAAAAGCCAATATTGAATTATAATATAGTTACAGATTTCACTTTGATTTCTATTTTTTAAGTATTGGTTTTTTAGTTGTACGTACGAATACTTTATTTATTCTAAGATATAGACTTAATTAATTTATATTTTAAATTATCTTTCAAAAAGCAATGTGACATTCAATTCCAAGTAGTAGAAAAAATATGAGTACAGTAGTACGATTTCTTTAATTTCTTCAGACAAGGAGCATATCAAAAGGACAAAAAATAAACAACATACTATTAGTTATTATGCAACTCTATAACTAGACATGGTAATTACGGTAATATGAATATGATATAAAAATATAAAATTGACATAATTTAAAATTTTAATAAAAATTATATATAGATTTAATTGAGATAAATTTTATATTTTATATTTTTCATATTAATACAAATTGTGAAATTTTTGTATAAAATGTAATATGATTATATAAATTAATAATATTTTACATTGCATGATACATAAATTATCAGATCTATTATTTACGAATGAGAAAAAAAATGAAAAATCAAAAATCGATTTGAAATCATAATATTCGATTTGATTCAAATCGATTTTTTTCTTATTCAATTCATATTAAATTTAAATATTAAATATATATTAGGTTCGAATCAAATTTCTAATTGAAAATGAGAAATTAAAAAAATTAATTAAATTATATATTTTTATTAGTTTTTATATATTTTTAAAATTTTTATAAAATAAAAATAATTATTTTATGTCTAAATATATTTAAATATATTAAAAATCATATTGACAATATATAAAAATAAAAAAAATTAAATTTCAAAAATCGATAAATTAATTCAAATCGAACTAATAGAATTCATAATATTATACATTATTTAAAAAAATTGAATCAAATTTAAACTATTATTACTCTTATTATATAGAGATCTTATATATATATATATATATATATATATGATTGAAAAAAATTACAGCAAGATCAATTAATTTGATCGTTTTAATTTTCTAATTTAATTATGAACATAATGTCAGATGTTGGACAAACTTGCTATAATTACGAATTATTGATGACCAATTCCATCATAGAAGAAGAAAAATGACATGTTGATGTTTATAATAATTAATAACTAGTCAATTTACAGCCAAGAAAGAAATGATAAAACATCCACCAAACATAACAAACATTGCCCCCTCATAGTCATAGTCTTTACACCAGCCACTCCGTCAATGGCAACAAACTTTGATTATATACTTTTATTCTCGTGCTAATATTATCTTATATATACAAAAATCTAAAAATAAAAATCCTTCACCATGAACAAAACAAGTAAAAGCTCTTATTAATCCAATATCATTAAAAAAAAAAAAAAGGAATGAAAGAGGAAAAAATATCCTAGCTTGAAGGAAAGAAGTGGAATTGAATATTCAATTTTTTTTTTTTAATCTAAATCATCTATTATGCAAAGGATTTGGACCTGTATGAATTTTTCTCTTTTCATCACCAAAAACTTCATCTCCATCTTTAACTTTATGATCATGTTTTCCAGCTTCAAAGCTACCATGGGATTGAACAGGTCTAAACTGTTGAGAAGAAGCTGAAAATGTTTTGAAGCTTCCATGCCTAGCAGATCCATGATCATGAATTGAAGTACAAGTTGAAGATTCTAACTGAAACAACAAGAAAAACAGAACCATTAAATAAAAGCAAGTATACTTTTTGCTTAGACCCAATTGCTGCTTCATATTCTTCAAAATTCAGACACTCAAACCATGCATGGATTAATCCTTTTTTAGCCCAAAAACCTAGACAGCAAAAGTAAACCAACAAACAATTAAACTTTCTCTTCGGGATCTGATACCCAAAGGGCCCCTGAAAGAAACTGGTCGAAACAACACTCTCTTAGTGGCTTTATTTCTTTTTTTTTTTTTTTTAATCTTTTGGTATGTGGTTTTTCTGAACTTGTTGGGGGGTTTTGTTGGTTTTTTCCTGACGGGAAACCCTAGGAGTTTGAGCTCTGAAAAAGAAAGAGTTTAACAGTATTAGGAGGAGATTGAAATTGCAATAAATGGGTGCAGAAAGAGTTTTGGATTGGAATTTGAAGACTGATATGAGTGGCCATAGCTTTAATATGGGAAACTTAATGAAGCAGCAAGAAAAGTTGAGATGCTGCTTTCTTTTGGAGAATGTGCTGATTTTTTCTTTGTGATTTTGTTGGATATATCTATGCATCTCACTTTGTCTACCATCTAGCCATATGGTTAAAGTTGTAGTATTAATAAAAGTATTTTGTAGCCAATGATGTTTTGCCTTAGCGGTAAAGAGAAAGTCTTAAGATATTAAGATTTTAAGTTCAAATCTTATTGTGTGTAAGTTTGATTATTTAGTTAAAGTCATAGTTTATTAGTTTATTATTTATAGATATAATAAATTATTATATAAATATAATTATTTAATAATTATGAGTTTGATTATAAGTGTAATTTCAAAATATATATTATATGATTGGTAGAAAGTAAAGAAAATCTAAAATGAACAAAGGAAAAAATATTTTCATCTTGAAAATTTAGATTTAATTTTGAAGTAAGTGAAGTGTTATTGGTAAGAAAAAAGATAATTATCTTTTATTACATAACTTAAAATTTTTATGTAAAAAAAACCTAAAAAAAAGTCAAACTTTGCTCTCATCTTTCTGGTTCAGAAGAGATGAAAGAAGAAAGAAGAAAAATTTTAAAAATAAATATATAAATTATTTTAATTCGTCCATATTCTTTTTTTTTTTTTTTTGGAATAGTTGAATTTTGAAAGCATTTTATAAACTACATAAAGGAAAAAAATCCAATTTTCTTCTCTCAACTTAGTTTCTTCCGACCTCATCATTTCACAACCTTTCCTCTCATTCTCTCTCTCCATCATCAAATGTAGACTTTAAATTTTTGGCTTTAGGGAAAAGCTATTGCTATAATCGTGAAATTCAACTAAAAAGTGCTTTTCAAATTTGCATGCGTTGTATCTTATTATCTATTTTGTTTTATAAAGGAGACTATAGGAGAAGAGAAGTTAGAGATTAAAATCTTTAGTAGCTATAAAGCTATATTTTAAAAATAATTGAATGAATTAATTAAATTAAATTTAAGATCTATTCATTTAATTTTTAAATTTATATCAATCACTTCATTAATTTGTTAAATAAAAATTTTGATTTAAATTTTTTATTATTAATATTTAAACTTTTCTTTTCAAAAAATAACAAATAAAACTTGTCTAACCTAAAATTTTTTAATTCAAATCCTTATATGGATACGCTTTAAAGAGATGGGAGAAGATTATGCTTCAAAAAAAATTTTAAGACTTGGAGGATATGTATTCATTGATAAATCAAACTCTAGTCATTATTATTAATTTTATGAATTATAAAACAACTTAATTAAGTAAATCCTAACTAATAAAAAAACACAGATCTTGTGAATATTTAGCAATTAAGTAGTATCTTGGTTCTTGGGGCACTGGTGAAAAGTATGCTGAAGGATAATGTGCAAAAAACATCAAATTTCTGGCAAAAAAAATGAAATTGAAGTACAAAAAAAGTACCCAAATAGACTAGTTATTATGTTGCTTGCCTCAGCTTTTGCAGCTATGTGTTTAGACTACTTATGAACACTTTTTCTTTAGGCATGAGCAAAAGAGCCGGTTTGACCAATATAATAGTAAACTTTTAGTTTTATTGATCAAGATATAATCTTAAAAACTTCAAACATTAAAACAAAAAAAGGAAAGAGTTGTTTTGGGTACTTTCAATTCCTACCATTCATCTCCTGTATGTTTCAATTGGTCTTGCTTGCTGTCATCTTGCAGACCATGCATTGGAATAAAGCAATGTAAACTATAGCGGGAGATCAGAGCCCATGCGATATAAAAGGAGCCATATCTAGAATTTTCATAATGAATTAGACCCACATGGACCCACCACTTTTGGTAGTGCTCAATTTTAGAAAACACTATGAGAATTGAGAAATGAATGCACCACAGCTTTGACTGATTGAGTTTGCACCAAGAAAAAAGATGAGACAATGTGGTTATTGAGTCCATTAGGCATCATTCAGAATGAGAAATATATAAATTGGTGGGCAAGCAAAGAGACATTTAGAGGGAGAGGTCTCATCTCTTTAATTATTTTTCACCTTTTTGTTCTCTTTTTCGTTTTTACTGGTCAAACCGATACGCTGCTCTACCATCATTTTGATATCTCAATAGCCATCATTACCGATGACTCCTGAAGAAACTTGATTTTTCCCCTTGCTTGTTGTTACATTGATAATGCGTCTTATAAGAACAAATTTACTGAGCAAAAAGGTTTTTTTTTTTTTTTAAATTCCATGCAAAGTCTATCGGAAAACAACTCAACATTCAAACTTGAGACAGTGAAGTTGATTCTGTAAAGTGGGAGAGTTTTTTTTTTTTTTTTCTTAAAGAAGTGGGACTTGAACATTAAATCTACTAAATAACATCTCTTAATGATAGTTCCATGAAGCAACGCTCACAAAAAAAAAAAAAAAATGTTAGAACTGCAAGAGTAAACGGCCTAGAGCATGGTTTAATGATTCTGCCATTGGTATGCCTCCCAGCATGGACACAACCACGGATGATTGTATTTCCTTAATTGATCATCTTTTGAGAGCTTAGGGACAGCAGAACCAGAAAGCATTTATTGTTATAAAATATGTGATGTTAACGGTTCGTAATTTAATGATTCTGCTGAGTGCGCTTACATTAACAAAAGCAGACATAGCTAACAGCCTAACATATCTTTTACTACGGAATACAACATTCCCATTCACCGTGAACACCAAAGAAGATATTTTCTATATGTACCCTAAAAACAAGAAAAGAAAAGAAGTGGATATTTTCTCCAATGCTCGTTTTCGGGATTTGCTGTTAGATTTTTCTCCCCTCCATTATTTTCCAATACATTTTTTTACATTTTTTTAATCGTCATTCACATGCACAAGATCCATAATTTATGAATGTGTTAATGGATGTGTTATACATTATAAAGTGTTAAATTTTTAATTTCAATAATTAAAAAATAAACCTTGATAATTTAAAAATAATAATAATAATAATAAATGTATTGAAGAGTAATAGATAAAAAAAAATTAATAAAGGGATCCCATCCCTTTCATAGTTCTTCTGGTTTAAAGTATAGGCTTGAATGAGCCTTTTATTCACTGGAAAATACAAAAATTCATCATTAGAGATGCTACAATTCCTATTCCTCGCAATGGGCATGGGCAGCTTTTCCTTAAGCTTCTAGATACTTTTAGATATCCCCCATTGCCAAAATAACAAACACTACTACGTATATGACATGGGTTTCTTTTATTTTCTATAGCGATGTACATTGTGCACTTAACACATCGTGGAATGAATGATATCCCCCATTTGTCCAGGATTATAATTACAGGTATTTCTCTTTATATCTTGGAGGCATCAGTGGTTACCCGGCTCAACGCAATTGCTGTCTTGGAACCAGATTGGCGACCCAGATGCTCGTTGATGAAATCCCCAGCCAACATGAGCTTTGCCAAATCCACATTTGTTTTGACACCAAGGCCGGTGAGCATATAGACCACATCTTCAGTAGCAACATTTCCTGAAGCTCCCTTGGCATATGGACAACCACCCAAGCCAGCTACAGATGCATCCACCGTACTAATCCCCATCTGTTGAGAGAACATTGGAAGATACTAAAATCAATATCGTGTTGCAATAGTCTTCACAGTCCATAAGAGCGATGAAAAAAAGAATACTAGCTGCCAATGCTCTGCAATCACAGTTTACTTGAAACAACACAGATTAGACTATTTAATCAGGGGTGGTAGGGTTCAAAACCAGTGGCACGGTATGCTGTGAAAAAGAGACAGCAAGTATTTAGAGGAACCTTGTCTCGTTATTTAACTTTCAAGTAAAGCTTGTATTAGGCCTACTGCTACTGGTTTTGAACTGTGTGTTAAGTCATACTATAAAGGAACTAATTGTCATATTTTGCTTTGTATATATGGTTTGACTGCATTTGTTGTAAGGCTTACTTGAAGAGATACTAAAATATTTGCAAGAGATTGCCCATAAGTGTCATGGAAGTGGACAGCAAGCTTTTCAACAGGAACAACGGCCATTACCGCTTCAAGCATGGGAACCACAGTACCTGTGACAAAAATAAACAGCAAAGAATTCAAAGGACTAATATTTGAACCCCATAAATAAATCCAGGAGAAGAACAAGATTTTCAGAGAATTCTACATGCTTCTTGCATTGGAATTATAAAGAACCATAAATTCTTCTAGTGATTAGTATCAGCATAAAACAGCAACTCCTTTTTGGTTTTCACATTTCTTAACCTTGAAACGAAATCATAAAATAACTAACTACAAAGGATGCATGCCGGATGCAAATATGGATGCATGCATGCATCTATCTCTGTGTATGCAAACTTGTAAAGCATATAAAAAGAGTAGGAGAAAAAGAATATGAAACAATTAATTGCAATATTCTATTGTTCTAATTTAGTTTGAAATCAAATAATAGATTATTGCAATTAATTATTTCATTTTATTTTTACTATTCCAATCAGCTCCGCAAGTTGTTTACCACCACATGAACAAAAGCAATACAAAATTTTAAAATTCTAAATGATGAATATAAAAATAACAAATGGAAAAAGCTTGCTAGAAGAAAGCAAAACTTCCAACAATAAAAAATATAATAATCTTCCTACTCAACCCACACGCTTTTGTTTCTAAAAAGTGACGGTCTAGGCTCTATAGCATTACCAGGGGTGCCAACTCCAATTGTATCCCCAAGGGAAATTTCAAAACAACCCATATTGTGAAGTTCCTTTGCCACATAGGCCACTTTGGATGGAGGAATTGCTCCTTCCACTGGACATCCAACCACACACGACACATACCTGTAAAATTTGAGCACCAAGTAATTTGAGCACCATACCAGCCAAAATCAATAAAGCACAAACAAATACTCCAAATAGAGTTATATTGCATTTGACATGTTATAGAACCAAATTTCAGAATTAGAGCAGCAGAAGAGATATTTAAATATATTTAACTACAAAACAAAATTCAAATATCAATTAACAAGTTATAATTCAAAAGTCCACTGTGAAACAACTTTTATACCAGCAAAACATGCTAAGTTCATTATCAAGCCTTCTCCAGGAAATAACTTGAAATAGATAAGAAAATATATACAAAGAGATAAAGCTTAGAAAGGCTGAAGATGGCTGAAATTTTGCAAATTTCATATTTCCAATGATTCTGTACAGCAAACATCACTAAGACAAAGGAAATAACCATATACACAAATCAAGCAGAACTTTCTGTAGAAATTGTGCACATTTGAAAATCTGCTTTTCTGCCAAAGCATTTGGTGCTGTGTTCTAGTCATTTAATACCAATGAGAATATACATCATTCAACTAAACCGAAAACAGGACAGTCAAATATTGGAGATATTGCTCAGGGAACAAGATTTTTTTTCTTTATCTAAGCACAGAGAAGAAAACAGCAATAGTAGCTATAGCTCACAAAAATAATGACAATAAGGTTACAGAAGACCTACCCACGTACAGGAACTGAAAGCTTCTTAGCAGCATTACAAACAGCACGGTAGCGCACAAGGCTTTCCTCAATGCTACAATTAATGTTTGACTTTGAAAAGGACTCGGAAGCAGATGCAAAGACTGCTACTTCTTTTGAACCTGCTGCAACAGCTGCTTCAAAGCCCTAGAAAAAATAGATGCAGCAGATCAGGAAATTTCTATGACATCATCATGTCACGGTTAATACCTCTTTTGTTTTCAAGAGAAAATTACCAACCTTTATATTAGGAGTGAGAACCGGCAATCTGGCATCCTCCAAGTTGCAAACTCCTTTCATTACATCTTTTGCATCTGCTAGCTATATAAAAAGGTAAAGAATGAATCAAAAACAGGTTATCTCAAATATCAGCAAGAAATAAATAAAGTATCTCACTTGCATCCAACAATAATTGTTTCCAATGGAATAAGTTTGCAAACATGTAAGGTTCTCAAGTAAAATACACCAAAATGCATAGATAAAAATATGCATACAGATACACGTACAAAAGAGGGTTATCTCAAATATCAGCAAACATACACATACATTTAGTAGGTTATGCATGTACACATGCAACAAAGACACAGCACAAAGAGGAGAAAAAAACCTATTTTGCTACAAATGATAATCCATAAGAACCTATGGCAGCAAGACTACACAAATCTTCAGTGCAAAGAAAATTGCATCGAACCATTCAACTTTGACTATAAATACATTTTTCAATATTTTCCCTAGGGGTGTAAACAAACCAGACATGAACGAACATTGCTATGTTTGTGGTTCATTCATTTATTTTTAGGGTTTTTTGTATTCGGTAAGAAATTTTTACACTATGTTCAAGCCCAGTTTGTTTAGATATTAGAATCTTTTAGCTCAAATTGAGATCGGTTTGTTTAAGTTAAATGAACTTGTTCGTAAACATTAAACTAACATATTCACGAACATAAAGTAAACTAAGAAATTGATCTTGCAAATCAATGACTTAGGCTTTCAAGAGTGAAGGGGACATGCCTATTTTTAAAGAGTTTTCTTCCCTACATTGGTTTTCCAAGCTATGTGGGATAGAAAAACTATAAACAAAAAATCTCCTCTATAACTTATTTATTGGCTATTTTAGGCGATTAAAAAGTATATTTACAATAATATTTTTAAAACATTATGAAAGATTTTTAATATATGTTAAGTGTACTTTTCAATGTATTAATATTAAATTGTGATTAAAATCTTCTTAAAAAAATTTAATCATAAAGTAGTCATCTTAAAAGGAATAAAAGCAAAATATAAACAAGTATTTATTGCATTTATTGAATTTGTTCACGAATGTTAAACAAAGTTGTTCATGAACATAGACAAACAAAGCAAACCTCTATTCGTGTGCGGTTCGTTTATTAAATGAACATGAAAATGTTGTTCAAGATTGTTTGTTTAGCTTAATAAACAAACATAAATCGAATATGTTCACGAACAATTTATTGAAAACTCTTTTTTTTTTTACAACCCTAATTTTCCCTAAGTTTCATCCTTATATCTGAATGGACAGCAGGAATCAGATAAAAAAACAATCAGCAAAATACAGATTGATGTTTCTGTTTTCAACAATGCACAACTACAAAGATTTCTTTCTCTATTCTTTTACCAAGTTGACCATGTGATATAAGCTTCAAATACTGAAGTTTAATAAGAAATAAAGCCAAAGATTTGAAAAGCATAAATGTCCCTATACTGTTAAAAAGAAAGCAGGATGATAAATTTTGGTAGAGTTTTTAAAGGCAGTATTTAGTGGAGTAAACAGTAAAGATAGAAGCCAAGACTGGTAGCAAAGGGATATGCGCAGATATATGGAGTAGATTGTTTTGATTCCTTTTCAACAGTGGCAAAGATGACATCTATTCATTTATTTCTTAGTTTTGCTGCCACGTGTAAATGGGCATTACATTAGTTGGATGTGAAGAATGCTTTCCTACATGGTGACTTGACTGAAGAGGTATATATGAAGCAAACACTGGGGTTTGTTGCTCAGGGGGAATCTAGGAAGGTGTGCCATTTGCATAGGTCTCTGTATGGTTTGAAGCAATCTCCACGCATGTGGTCCGGCAAATTTAGTGCAGCTCTTGTTCAGTATGGCATGAAGCAGAGTGAGAAGGATCATTCAGTATTTTATATGCGGCAGAGTTCTAGCCTTATATTGTTGGGAGCGTATGTAGATGATATCATCATCACTGGCAATAATAGTGCAGGGATTGACAGACTTAAGATGTATCTTAAGTCCCAATTTGAGACCAAGGATCTTGGTCAATTGAAATATTTTCTAGGTATTGAAGTGGCAAGGTGTAAAAAAGGGATTTTTGTATCTCAGAGGAAGTATGTGTTGGATATTTTGAGGGTTTCAGGCTTGTTCCATACCAAGCCAATTGACACACCGATGGATCCAGGTATCTAACTTTCTCCAAAAGATGGCACTTTACTTGAAGATCCCACACCTTATAGGAGACTAGCAGGAAAACTGAATTACTTGACCATGATGAGACCTGATATATCTTTTCCAGTGAGTGTGGTTAGTCAATTCATGGCAGCCCCCAAAGATACTCACTGGAGAGCGGCAATGCCCATCCTCCGATATTTGTTGGGAAATCCTGGAAAGGAGATACTCTACAATTCTACTAATAATGGGGGTATTCAAGCCTATGTAGATGTAGATTGCACAAGCTCTCCCATAGATAGAAAGTCTACATCTGGTTATGCTATCTTCCTTGGGAGTAATCTGGTGTCCTGGAAGAGCAAGAAACAGCAAGTAGTTGCTAGGTCTAGTGTAGAAGCAGAGTATAGGCCATGGCTTTGTGTACAATAGAGGTATTATGGATGGTTCAATTCTTAGATGAAATTGGGCTTTCAGTTCAAACCCCTACAGAGTTATGGTGTGATAATCAGGTGGCGATTCATATTGCCTCCAATCCAGTATTTCATGAAAGAACTAAGCATATAGAAGTTGTTCATCATTTTATTAGGGAAAAGTTGCAGACTAGAACAATATTATTAAAGCATGTGCACACAGGGGAACAACTAGCCGATATTCCTAGAAATCACTTCCAGGAGTTCGAGTTGACTATATATGTAACAAGCTGAGCATGACTGAAATATATGCTCCAGCTTGAGGGGGAGTGTTAGTGTATACGTGTGTGTGAGTTGGAATATTATGGCAATATTCGATGGGAGACAGTTTAGGAGGGATTAATTGGTAGCATTAATGTGTAATTTGTAATTGATTTTCTTTCCTTAGTATTGTCTATATAATGAAAGGCTAATCCAAATGATTAGCAAGTTGCTCTCTAAGGCCTTAATTCTAACAAAGATAACTAGGCTGTTGGACGCTGTAGTCAATGGAAGTAGCACCAGGTGGACAAAGAAATATATAAAACAAGTGAAACAAAGAAATGCAGACACACATTAGGCAGTAGCGAAAATAACTACTCAAACTGAGGACCAGAAATCATGAACTACATTCTGCTGAAGAAGCAAAATCGGTAGCCATTCCCTTGCAAGCCAAGGGCAAATCTGGAATTAAACTCAAAAACACGGCCTACATTGCTCATGGTTATAAAGTCAACTCTAATTTTTTATGGACTTAATTTGAAAACCAACTTTAAAAAAATGCCAAATTGAAACACCAGGCACTTTAAGGGTTAACTAATGAACATCGTGTTCATCCTCTAAAGGTTATAAATATAACTATTTTTTCATTTCAAATGAAAATGAAACCATAGAAAAAAAAATACTGAAGGAACTATCTCAATCTATAACAAGCAAGTCACGATACCTGAGGAACCCATTTAGGAGATACAAAGCTTGTAGCTTCAACAACAGGCAACCCTGAAGACACCAATCTCCGGATCAATTCAATCTTTACAGAAGTAGGTACAATATTCTTCTCATTTTGTAATCCATCCCTCGGACCAACTTCTACTATCTTCACAAACTTTGGTATACCTTTTAAAAACTGCTTCACATGAATCAAAATTTTTAGATGAAGCAACTCAAGTTTATTTTGGTACCAAACACATGATATTAACAAGAAAAGGCAACAGTATCTGAGCTTCAGAAATATTAGATAATGAAAAACTAGATAAACCACATTCCACACATACAGACAGAACATATTGTATATGCCAGAAAAGAAAGCCCAAGGTCTTTAAATAATCCAGGAAATTAATATTACAGAAATTCCTAAAAGTTTTAAGAGAAATGAAAAAAAAAAGAGTTCTCTTCAGATTATTTAATTACCTTATTTGTTATACCCCGTGTACCTCTGTCATTGCACTTGGAGCTATATTGATGATCGGGCAAGTACCTTGAGTCACAAACATGTCCAGATTTGATCTGATTCTTGCTTAAACTTGAAGCCCTTCGGTTCAAGGCTTCACCTTCAGAAACATCCCTCATGTGTCTCCTCCATGGGAATGCCTCCCCTGTATATTCTTCATAATCCTCACTGGAAAACAGATGTTTCAATAATATGAATAAATTGATGGCTGATACATGGAGAATACTTACCATTCACAGATCATGGTACAGAAACAAGACAAAAAACGTAGGAAATCAACAATTGACCATATAGATTATAGACTAGATTGCAAGTCAAAACTAAAAGCATGCGTTTTTCCCTTTCACATCCTACAATCAACTTTTACAGAGAAAGGTGCTAATGCCATTCAAATGTTAGGATGATACACATTGATGGCTTCACCAAAGACAAAAGGAACTCCAAAAGATATGCTGAGTACTTTCTGAGTATATAATCAACAGAAACCCAATATGGACAAGAAAACCATTATCACTGAGAGTCAGAATGTATCCACCGTTAAGGTGTATGTGTGACCAGGGGAGTAAATGAGTCAACTTGCCTGTGAGCTACTCAACCTTGGCTCATTTATACTTGTGTTTGACTCATAACTATTGGACCGAGCATGAACTCAAGTAGCTCAAGCAAAAAGACAAGCCAAATTCAAGTACCAGACTTTTGATTTTTTAATATTTTTAAATATAAAATAATATATATATCAAATATAACATTTATTTACATATTTAGAAATTTTATTTGAGTTTCAAGTTCAAGTTCCAATGCATGACTGAGTCAAGTTTCAAGCTCCTTATTTGAGTTGAATATAATCAAACCAAATTAATTTGAGCTTGAGTAGCTTGATTATGTTTTCAAGCCATGCTTGAGCATAAAAATAAAGCTCAAACTTATTTTATCAATGGAAGAACTGCCAGGCCATTAGTTAATTTTTAAATTCTATTACTAAAATGACCCATCATTAGCCTTCAATGAGAAGATCAGCTTAAGTCAACCAAGACTAACAAAATAAAGTACCATATTTGCTTATGAGTTATAAACAGAGATGAAAACAACAGATTACTATAATACACTACAATTCAGTCTTGTATCTTTTCAGTGATTACTACAATACACTACAATTCAGTCTTGTACCTTTTCTGCGACCAAGATATTAATAATGTATAATATAAAAATAATTTCTACAAAAAGAAAAGAATTTTCTCTTTCAAATGGAATCAAAATTGTTAAATATAAAAAAAAAAGGGAAAATTGTCTCAAAATTGATACCGTCCCTTCCAAATTTTAGTTTTAACTTCAGGGAACAAAAAAGACTAGATGAGTGCTCTTAAGGGAACATTTCTACAGATATCAGTATCTCACTTACTTGCAACTATTAGATGTGCTGCAACTCCTCCCTTCAATCCAGCACTTTCCCAAGCCCCTATCATCGCCTCTAGGCCGACAAGCACTAGCTGAGAACCTCTGAATCCTATCAATAGAACTCATGCTAGGCAGCTTGTCAAAACCAAGTGGCTCCTCCAAACTCGACATGGTGAACAAAAGTCCAAAGGAAACACTGAAAAGTAGGCATAGCAAAAGTAAGAGCTTAGCCACAACAGTTAAATAAGGTCTTACTCGCTATAGGAGATCAAAGGCAGAGAAATTAAGGATAATTTTATTCATTTCATGATTTAAGCTGCTAATTCCAGTATTTAGGGTAAAAAAGCATGCCATTCTTCAAAATATTTTTGCAGATCACCCAATGTATAATTACACGAGTGCGTATGCAAATACATGCACATTATACTTACCATATTGTGAGTCAAATCAAAATTACATATGAAAATGTAAAGCACTTCTCAAATCTCACTAAAATTATGTCACATAATCAGGAAAGAAGGGGAAATTATTCAACCAGCCACAGGAAAGAAAGAATTCTATCAAACTTAGGATGCAGATAATTTAAAACAATTGGAAGAATTAATTAAAGAAAATAATTAAATAAACAACTACAAAACAGAAGCAGCAACAAAAACCAGTAAGACTGCTGTAAGAACAGATGTCGTAGCTAAACTATGAGATTTTGCAGCCCACTGATTATAATCAATTAACAAAGAATTTCAAAATCCCATAAGTTAAACTGTACGAAAAGGTTTTTTTTTTTTTTTCCTGGACACACATTTTGCCAGGCTCCAGCCAGAATATTCAAAACTACTTGCCTAATTCCGAAGAGTAAAATATTGCTGGCATTTACTCTTAGAAGCAAGAAAATTTTCAAATTAAAATATTTCAAATTCCTAGCCACCATAGGTAAACTATCATATGCTATTACGATTACCACCGGGTGCAACATAATATCTAACCATGGATTTTCAATTGAACTTTGAACTTTCACATTCTTCTCTTTTAGTCCTTTAAGATAATATATAACATAGTTGAATCAAGCCTTTTAACCAGTTCACATTGCTTTGAATTTTATAGGCAACCAAACAGCACAATAACCAGACATCAATCTACGCTAAAATGCAAACCTCTCAAATTCCTAAACCCTCTGTTTCAACTTCTAAGAAAAAAAGAGAAAAGGAAAAGGAAACTTTTATCTAAGCTCTAGACATTTTCCTATTTATTTGTGTTTTTAAAAGAAACAATCAACAAAAACAATTGAATTCATCCATCAAAATTCAAAACTAACCAACCAAAACAGAAAACATAACATTCAAATTCTCATTCCTTTTCCTTATTCGCCTTGCTAAGATTTTTCTCCGCAACCAAGCAGAAGAAAACAAATGCAAGAAGAAACCAAAGAAAAGATAAAAGGAAGCAAAACAGACCTGAAAATAAAGAGAATAGAGAGAGAGAGAGAATGAGTTACCAAATTAGGATATCTGATAAAAGAAAAGAAACAGAAACCCTAGAATTTGGGGGTTTTAAAATACCCTGGATTTTTTTGGTTTCTCCAAAAAGAAATGGAGTTAGCTAAAGACGAAGGAAAAAGAAGAGAAGGTAACGCAACGTGAAGGAGGGAGTTGTTCACAATGTTTTTTCTTGTTTTAGTTTGGTGGGAGAAACTTGAATCAGTCGTTTTCAACCTTTTTCTTTCTATCTTTTTCATTTTTTAATTTCATTATTTAATTAATTCTTCTTTTTTTCTGATCCCATAAATTCCATTGTCTTTTTCTTCAAAAATAATTGGAATTCAGAGTTTTGAATTTTTGTTGTGGCCAATGAAAGTTTGGATTAGATTGGATAATTTGTGTAATTTTATTGTATTTATTTTATATTAAATATGTATAACATATAAAAATTATAATTTTATAATTTATATTGATATATTAAATATAAATTTTGTTTATTTATTTTTATTTAATTTATATATAATATCAAATTTAATAGGTAGGAGGAGGGAGAGGATGAAGTGGGAAAGGTGGTGGTAGGTAGTTTGCAGTTGGGAGGTAAGTCATTTACTATATTTATTTTTTAGTTCTTTTATTTCGCAGCTTATCAGCATCACTCTTTTTAATAAATTTCTTTTATTTCAATAAATATCAGATAATGAAAAGATATTATTTCTAGGATTTGGTAATGCGTTAACTGAGATTATTATCGAAGGTTATTCCTTCCATCCAAAACTATTTGGTAATAGAGTTTGAGAAAAAAAATTATGATTTTAATTTATTTAACATTAAAATTTAAATTTTTTATAGAATTAAAATTTTATGGTTTTTAATGTTAAAAGTATAAAAAAATATATAAAAAATAATTTTAAAATATAAAAAGCAAGAGTTTTTTATGGTAAAAAAAAACATAATTTTAGAACATTCAAAAAAAAAAAAGAACAAAAAAAAGGAGATAGAGGGAGTTTTATTTTAAATAAATCAAATTAGAGTAGTAAATAAGATAATTAAAAAAAGAATTAATAATTTGAAAATAAAAAAATCATCAAAATTTATATTTAATTTTCAAAATTGTTAAAGGTCTTCTATAAAAAATAATTAATTAAATTTTAGATATGAAATAACACATTTTTGCCATATAAATTCTATCAAATATCATTTTGTTGTTGATTTCCATTACATTATACTTTTTTCTAAGTAATCATATGTTTTTATGATTACTTGAAAAACAAATTTTATAATGAAAATATTATTCAATAATACTATAAATTTATTTTTTCTTGCATTAATAGAACCATTGCTCACCAAAAAAAAAAATAGTGATTGAGAGTGATTTTTTTTTTTGTCAAAAAAAGTTTAGAAGAATGAAACGTTACTTTGTTTTTAAGGATAAGGTAAGTCGTCAACTTATAAAAAATTTTATGAATTTTTTTTAATTTTTTAGATCTATAAATTATCTATCAATAAAAATTCATAAAAATTTGAATTTTAATATTTTATATCCTAACTTTAAATCTTAATTATTTACGTCAATTCTTATTGATGGTCGATAATGTTACTTGATAAACGTGCTATTTGTTTTATAAATAGCATGTGATGAGCCTTTTTGCCAATTTCACTTCAATTGTTTTCAATTAACATTTTGGCATTTAAAAGGAAAATGAAGAGAAAATTGATTTCCTAGCGGTGATTTTCTTAGCTATCATTTTTATTGTCTTTAAATATCATTAATTTTAGATCTTTCTAAAAAAAAGTGTTACATCAATACATGAAAATATTTATTTGATTCGGATCACTAGATTCCTTCACTATCTTAATTTTAAAATTTTAGTCATTTTATTATAATTTCATTAATTTAATCTTTATATTTTAATTAATTGTAAGATTGAAGATAATCATTTATAATATGAATATTTCATTATTAAATGATATGACACAACACGACACGACACACGATTATTTTAAATCGTTAAAATCTTTAAAAAAAAAATTTTTGTCAATTTGATTACATTCTTCTTTAGTTTCCTTAATTATAAATTACTATAATTACAATTAACAAAAAAATCAAAATAATTATTTGAGGCAGAGTGGTTAGTTGACAAAAAAAAAATCTTATAACTAAAATAAATAGTTCAACAAATTTAACGGTAAAATATTCATTATGTTAACAATTGATTTGATAAAAGTTTAAAGTTAAATTCATTAAAGTTATATATGGACTGAATCCTTAATATTGAGGAAATATGTGGACCAATTTTTCACTACGACCTAAATTTTAATATCATTTTATTTAAACAACAATAATTTAAATTTGATGAACTTGAGACTCTATTTAATAATAGCTCACATCAATCATTGATCTAATTTAATTACTACTTCTTAATACAATAAAATATTAAAAAATTCTCCAAAGATTCACTCAAACACATAATTCAACTACCACTTTTTCAATTAAAAATTCTTATCTTATTTTTAAAATATTATTATCATACCCATCGTTGATAATATTTTTAAATTCTAAAAATAAATTTAAACAATTGATTAATTTAATAATTATTGATTAATTTAATTTTTTAAAATAAAATTTAGACTAGATAAATTATTTAATTTTTAAAATTAAAATAAAATATATCATATCTGATAATTTAAGATAAATAATTTCAAATTATATATTTAAAATAATTTTAATAAGTGATTATTAATAAGACTCGTACATAAAATTTTTTTATCAAAAATAATAAATTTTAATTAATTGAGTTAATTATTTATTAATTTTTATTATCTTATTTAATTAATTAAAAGAAACATTTATCAATAACCTAAATTCTTTGGCCAAGAAAAAGCATCTAAATTCATTTACTGAGGTTGACTACCGTCAATTGCCCAACTAATCTGGGGCCAGAGGCTAGTTCGCTTTAACGGCGGGGTACTAGCCTTCTAGAAGCTGCGGCGTAGAGGTTGTGGAGTGGCGGGCAAGAAAAATGGGAAAAAAAAAATCAGGGTCCGGTAGTATCATGCCAGGTGTATGAACCAAAATAAATATTTTTTAAGTTTTTAATCTATTTTTAAAGGCTCTCCTATTATTTATTTAACTGAAAAATTTTTTGTGCTTGGACTCTCTTAAATTTATTACTCTTAAATAAATTTAATGATTTATGTATTTATATAATATAAAATACTAAATTTTATATATTTATATTATAACTTACATAAAAATTAGATATCATAATTTATTTAACATAAAAATATAAAATATATATTTTTTATTAAATCTATTATAATTATTATTGAAATTTTAAATTACATCTTATTTATATCTTATTTATATTATATTATTATATTATATTTTAAATCATCCAATTTACCTTCACATGTATCTCCAACCAACACAAATATTTGATTTTGTGAAATTGTCCCACCTACTCTTGTTATACTATTATATGGTAGTTGGAGCTCCGAGCAAAACCTTGGCAACCTAATGGTACCACTATCTCACAAATTTTGGTGGTAGGGCATTTTAGACAAAGACGGGTAGGCTTTGGGCGCAATCAATGTTCATCCTTGTTATGGGTTATTTTTATTTCTCACATTTGGAGGTAAATGTTGATACAGAGTTCAAACTTCGATTTTAATCAAATTATTATTAAACGAGTCAATTTAATTCGATAAATTAATTTATTATTAAATTAATTTTGATGAAATATATAAATTTATTTAAAAAAAAATGAATATCACTCTGCCTGCTAGGCAGCTAGTATCTTCAGGAGTTCAAGACTATTCTGATTGTTTCATATGCACCTTGGATAAAAATTACAAAATGGGATTAACTAGTTTCAATCATGCTTGATGGGCGGAAAAAGAGGTCGCCCTTCTCCAAACCAAATCTCATTTACAAACTAATCATGGAATTCAGAGTAGAAATTGCTTTGACATTGTATCCTAACTACTAGGATGGAAAATGAAATTATGTTTGAGAACTTATGCTAATAATCAAACAGCTGAATATAATATATCACAGCAATAATGGAGGAAATATAAACATAAAATTGCACAGTAAAACTGCAAGCATAATGGATCTTGCTACAAAAAATATGCTTTTCATTTGAAAAAGTATGCATGTACCTTGTAAGGTAAGGATATCTGTTCCACAATAATAATATACAAGACCAGTCAAGACTCAAGCCAGCTAACTCTCAATATGTTTAGAGCCATGGAGCTCTCTGAATGCAATCTTCAAGCTGGAGTCTATAATTTCCTATTTTTCATAGTATTAACCATTCAAATCAGCCTTAACAGATGGTTAACAGGTCAAACTGCAACAATGAAAAGATGAGCTTTGTTATGGGAAGTTGGCCATCTGTTCAAACTAATGGCTTCACGGAACCAATTTCTCCACGATAAGTGATGGATCTGCCTTCATTCTCAGGCCTTTCCCGTATGCAGCAATGAGAAGAGCCTCAGCCTTTTCTTTAAAGTTGAAAAGAAAGAAGAAGCTAATGAGAAAACAATCGAGTTCACAAATGCCAATGAGAGAATATCTATAAACAAAATTAGGCTTAAATCAAGCTTTATCTTCCAATCTCAGGCCAACACTCCAAATCTACAATTTGATAGATGCACTTGCTAAGAGTAGCGAATAATGAGGAGCATGTTATCTACGATGCAGACTGCATGAATCACTGAAGATGTTTGGTGGCAGCAGCATATTTATGGTAATTATCAGTTTTTATTACTTCTGCAGACTGCATTTCTTTCGGTTGTTAAACATTGGGAATGATCTGTCACCATATATTCGAATGATGTGTTTGGTACATACGATTATAATAAAGATAGAATAAGATGATATTATGAATAAGATTAAATTAAATAATGTCATTTTATCTTATGTTTGATATATGTAAAGATTATGATATGATAATTTATTTATTAGTCAAAATTATCATTTTTTAGAGTTTATACAATTTAAATTATTGATGTAATTTTTAAGAGTATATTAAAATATGTAAGTTTAATCTCATGTATTAAAAATAAATTTCTCCACTTTACGAGGATAGAATTATCTTATACCAAGAAGACTACTAATCCTCCTTGTAACCTTATCTTTTTCTTTAGATGCAAATCAAACATAATATAGAATAATTGTCATCCTATCTTATCCATCATTCTATACCAAACATCACCTAAGGTCCATATATAGGAAGGCCCTGAAACTACATGTTGGTTCTTGCTACTGTAAAAGACTTCCTGAGGATGAGGAAGCAACTATATCACGTAACTTCATGATTCCATAATTTAGGCATAACTTTAAAAGAAAATATACCAGTTCACAGGTCAGCATGCTGACTTCTCAAGGCTCAACGGTAACATAGGCACAAAGGGCTTGCCAAGTAGCATAAACCAATATGTACACAAGAGAGTTTTACCCTGGCAAGTTGGTTGATAACAGGAAGGCAGAACAAAGTAACGAATCATATAGCAATATATAGCAATTAAGAGCTTATATGCAATTTTTAATGACAAAGTGAGACTAATTTCTATATATAGCAATTAAGAAAACCGTGTCATTTTTTAGAAATCTAAGTGTCGTGGTGTGTGTGTTGTCATACCAGTACTGCGTGCCCCTGCCCATGATTCTACATGGAACCTGAAGGCTGCATATGATATTGACACGGAGCCAAAAACATCAAAAACTTGTGAAGATTATGTTAGAGAAAATAAAAGAGAAGAGGAATAACAGAAAAGAATTTTGGTTTTAAGGCATGAAGAATATTTTTTTAAAGATAATTATACTTTTAGGATACAATAAAGCTTAATGCTCTCCAATTAAAAATAGTGAAAATGGTTATATTGAAATATTTATTTATAATGAATGAACAAACATAAACTTTTATTCAGATAGTTATAACCTTCTATATAATCATGATTTTTATGAATAATAATCTATTTATATTCATATAATTATGACCATTTGTCATATGATAATTATTTTTGTTTAAACATAATTATTTAAAATATAAATAAAATTAATACAAAAATTAATTTTATTTATCAATAATTAAATATTTCTATCCAATGTGGGATGCACCACATTCTAAACTACCAACAATCCCTCACTAGTTTGGAATGTTGGTGCTTAATTTTTACCTTTCTCACAAATAAATATCATGAATAAAAGAAGATATCTCTCAATTTAAACATTCAATTAGCATATATATCTTAGAATTCTAACAAAATTAATGGTGTCCGTAAATTAAACCTCAATTTTTAGTATTAAAATTGAAGATATAACACACATAATACTTATTTATTATTTTGTCAGAGGTTTATAACTGCTTTTAACACTATTATGACTATGTATTTATCTTATTCATAAATATTTACAAAAGAGACCTCAATTTTTCTTGTTGAAGCGGCACCACTTCTATGTTTATATAGGTAGAGTTCTCATTATGTCTCCATTGCTTTAGACATTTAAAATTTCATTAAAAGTACAAAAACTTATCCTCCCCATACAATGGATCACACTAGTTTTTAAAATTTAAATGAATTTTACTAGTATTTAACAGACACATAACAATAACTTATTTTTACCTATTAAACTTTGTAATTAGAAGTTACTAATTCAAAGTTGGGTTTTCATTATTGGTGTCTAATAGTAATTAAATCTATTCTACTTATAGTATTCTAACCAAATATCTTGTAATTCAATTTTCTTTGATGGTAATTACACCACTTGAGATTGAATCTCTAATATAATCACTTCAGGCTAATATGTCTAAATTTTTCATTTTGCATATCATTTATATGCTCTAGATATTATTACCCCTTTCTTATCATTTTAAGAAATAGTTGGTTTTGGTTGTAGCCACAACTTTATACTCATAAATTTCAACCATTCTATTTTCATACTTTTATACATCTTTAATACAATTATACTTCTAGTACATTTGGATAAATTCAATGAACAAACCAAATCATTTTAGTCCTTTTAAGATTTTTAATGACTTTTTATGATTTTACTTTGATAAGTGTCTAAACTTATTAGCTTATATAATTTGCTCATAAAATTATATTGAAATCTTACAACACTATAGTGGTAATTTTTATTTCTTTTGATTCTTATCATCTCCACCATGTGCAAGTATGCATTCTTTTATTAAAAAATATCTCATTCAATGGTCAAGATATCATCTATACTTAATCAAGTTTCAATTTCATTTATCTTTTCATTATTTGATGATTTTTTTTAAGTAAGAGGCTTTCGAATCCTCCCTTAGTGAAAGATAATTAGCTAATATCTTAATATTTCAATAAAAGTTTCAAAACTTTAATATTTTAACTCAATATAAGAGTTTACATCAATAAGTTGATTTCAAATATAATCATGCTTCTATAGTCTCTTTTTAAGACTTTTATGTCAATTCATAAATATTTATATGAATCTATTTCATCATAAACACTATTAAAAAAAATTTTTATTACCATAAGCAAAACCATTTCCATCACCCAAATGGATCAAATAGCATTTTTTTACTATTATAAAAGTTTTCAAAATCATAAGAACTTTGAATCACTCATGGCTTCCAAAGTAAATATACTTTGAAAATTTCACTATATAAAACCATAGATGATAAATCATTTGTACAATCCATAAATTAGACCATATACTAAACAAAAAATTACCACAATATGACCAAGATTGTGGTATCAATTTTGGCTTAAAGCTGTTCTAAACCAACCATAATAATCCACAAATCATTTTTTCGGGTACAAGAAGCAAAAATGTCTTTATTGTCTTTAATCAATAATATATTAATTTAATGATGACATTCTATCTCCATAGTCCATATCTTTCTTAACATATAGGAAAGAAAATTTCATCCCATTCATTTCATTTTCATAATATATGACAAATTGTATAAATGCTCTCCATGCCATCACAAAAATGAAATTAGATATACGCATGTATTGGTGCATTTGGAACATTGAATTTGCATTTTTTTTCTAATTTATAAAAATAACTAATTTAGACATTGATGAACATTTTTCAAAATGCTGGTAACCCATAAATACTTCAATATTTTTTAATGACATACCTTTTCTTTTAATCAATCATCTAATTAGCCCATATTATTGGCCAAATTTTAGTTAGTGATACTAACATAAAATTTACAAAATATAATGATGCTATAGATATACATACTTAATGTATTTTACATTACCACCAGCCACAATTCTTCATGAAATTATATATTCATTGCATATAATAAACTTGCATTAACTTATTATATTATAAATTCAAATAATTTATAAATGCTATCATTAATGAAAATAATATTTCAAAACCTAAACCTTTATAAACCTCATAGTTATAATAGTTTGATATTTTCTTTTTAAACAAGCATCTCTTTAATCTTCTACCTTTTGTTAGTCAGTTTCGTCAATCATAGTAATACAACATGAACATTTATATTCCAAATTATTGAGTTTATTTGTCTTACTTGTTTTGGCCATCAAACATAAATTGAATTGTACCTTAAACTTTTTCTTTGTGATTGTTCATAATAAAATTTTATTTTGTAAAATTACTTCTAATGTAATATACCCAGCATGCAAAATACATGTCACATTGCTGATGTTTTTGATAATAACAATGATTTAGTTTATTATCCACCAATTAATCCATGAAACACCATATTTTAATAATAATTATTCATATACATCAATTTAATTTAATTGATTTTCATGAAAATTGAACACTAGTCAAAATTTAAACTAATAATAAACTATATATATATATCAACCTTTGATTTATAAATGACCAACAAAGATAGAACTATGTAAATAACTTGACTCAACTTATTATCTTAATTTTGGTGCTATGATTTAAAAATAAAATTAATCTTGCAACTAAATCTTATTTTCTACATTATTATTCACTTACATCTAATTTTTCATGGTAAATTCTTTTACCCATTTTCAATTATTTTTTGTTGAAACCATGGAACAATTTACCAGTTCTATATATAACAAAGATATGACAATTAAACAATCGGTCATTCAATTAGAACCCAATTTAATTCATTACTTGATAACAAGTGATAATTCTTTTATTTGTAAATCAATTCATGTTTTTCTCTTTTATATTTTCAAGCCATTTCCCATCTCAATCTTTATAAGTATCGATTTTTCAAATAAATATAATACAATTTATTAAACCTAATTATGAAGTTAATTTCAGTATATGCATACACTTATACAATGTAATCAATATTTTGCAGATTATGTTTTGACTTTACATGTTAATGAAATAAATTATTAATGTATTTATCTCATTCAGTCAATCTTTTTACTGATAATTATGCAAAAAATAAAATACATATCTCTAATAAAGATTTTTATGAAAATTAATATTTTGGTTTATAAAAACATTAATCCTTTGACACCTTGAGTCTCTTCTAATATTGATCTCCAAATTATACATATTTTTTTTCCTTGTACGAAATATAAATTTCTCATAATTACTTTTAAATTGTTAAAAAAAATAAATAAGAGAAGAAGAATAGTAAAAAAGAATTTTGGCTTTGAGGTGTGAAGATTACTTTCTTAAAAGTAATTATACCTTTAGGATATAATAAAACTTCAAATTCTCTAATCAGAAGTAATAAGAATGATTGTACTGAAAAATTTATTTATAATGAATAAACAGACATAAACTTCTATTCAGATAGTTATAACATTCTATATAATCATGATTTTTGTAAATAATAACCTCCTTATATTCAAATAGTTATGATCATTTATCATATAATAATTATTTCTATTCAAATATAATTATTTAAAATATAAGTAAAATTAATATAAAAATTAATTTTATTCATTAATTATTAAATTTTTTTATCCAATATAAAATACATTACATTTTAAACTATCAATAAATTCAAGTTTCCATGTCGATGAGTTCGAGTTTGAAACTAGTCATCGTTTCGATGTTGGTAAATATGAAGTTAAAACAGAGCAGAAGGCTGAGCCCTAAGTGGAGGAGCCACATCAAAATCATCGTAGTTAAGAAGTCACTTCCTGCCATGGCATTTGCTGATGAACTGTTTTCTGATGGGAACGTGCTATCCCTGAAGCCTCCGCCGCGTCTTCAACATCCCGATGACAAGAAGTTTGATAAACAAAGCTCAACTTTATCATCCCCAAGGTCGCCAACTGGTGTCCTAAGACTTCCATTTCAACGTACGAGCTTGTTGAATGATGATTTTTTATCCGTTCACGGTAGCTCTGCAGAATGGCAAGAAAAAGTTGGAAAATCTAGGCGAAGTCATAGACGGGCTCTGTCCATGTCACCATTTGGGAGATAGGCCCCAAGGGAACCAATAAATTCTTGGGCTCATGCCAGCAGCAAATCAAACAAATGGGTCTCGAATTACCAAGGCACCAATCAGAGCGCAACTTAAACAGGAGGCTAGAAAGCAATGACCCAACCTTTTCGATGTGGGTTCCAAACAAAAACAGGCAAATCCATAACAGGTGAAACGAGCAAGGAAAAGCTCATTAAAGTTGGCAGAACCAAGGGAGTTCCTTTTGCAAACGAGCAAGGATTGTAAAAGTGGGGCATGAAAAACCCGTAAGGCGCAGTTTAATAACTCCAACAGCATAGAGATGAAGACTTAATAATTTATAATATGGTACGAGAGTATTACATAAAAATAATATAAAAAAAACAAAATAATATGATACAAAATTTTATTAAAAATCATATATTATTTAATAAAAGTAAAAATATGAGGTGATTAAAAATAAAAGAATGTCTTCAATGTCTTAATTTAATGGTTAAAAAAACTTAAAAAATTATATAAAGTGAAAGTTCGAAGTCTATCACTCTAATTTCTATCATTTATTCAATGGATAAAAAAATATTTTATATTTTTTGTATAAATACAAATCATGATACAATTAAAATATAATACAAATATATAAATTATTAATATTTTATATTACATAAAATATATGAATCGTGAGATATAATAGGGAGAGAGTGCAAAAGAAAGTGGAGTAACTTTTTTTTTTTTTTGAGTAGAATAACTTGCACAAAGGAAACCAAGAGCCAGAGAATCAAAGAACTTTTACGAATTGCCATGTCTAGGCAGGAGAGAGTGCAAAAGAAAGTGGAGTAACTTTTACAAAGGAAACCAAGAACCAGAAAATCAAGAACTTACTATTTTGGGTATGGATCCATGAGAAAAATAAGCAAAGAGGACAAGCCTAAAGGTTCAAATGCAACAGAGTCAAGGCCTAATATTACAAGGAAATTTAGCTTTAAGCCATGGGATTAACCTAATACAACGACGAGAGAGGGTGTCTGAAGTGACCCGAAAGACACTCATACAGTATAACCTAAGTCGTTGCTTGGTTCCGGTGCTAAATATGTGCAGTAAAAGGGTCACCAATTGTGTGGAGCTTTTTTTTTTCTTATTTTATATTTTTCTTTTTCTTGGAACATTGTTTTTAGCTGGGTGTTTGTGTGTATTCGTGCAACAAAGAAAGAGATCATAGACAAAAGCAAATTCTCTTAAATTTAGTAAGACTCATGTTGAGGATTTCAAGTTCAAATTCTAAGATGAGAAGACTACTTTTCATGATGTAACCCTATGTCACCTATATAAGAAAAAAAATAAAATGCTTCAACAAATTTCAAAGACTGGAAAACAAAGGATAATTTTTACAATTTCAGAGCTCTACAGGATACATTTCATGTTTCATAAAGTTGCCATTCTCTATTCCTTCAATAATCAACGGGCTTCCAAGTTCCAAAAGATTTTCAACAAACACTTGTCATAATCGTGGGATATGCCAAGTAAATAGAGGGATTTTACATGAACTCAACTCCATGTTCATGCAACTTTGAAGTGGATTCTCAATTTCCAGGAGCACCATTTATGGAGCAGAAACTTGATCAATTTGCCTAGTTGGAAGGAAAATAGACCATTTGTATTTAAATCATGGTGACATTAGCATGCATTTTTATGCAGAAGGCTATTCCAGGATTTCAGATGGCCAGAGCCGCTTCCATGTAGAAATCTCTTCCTCACTGCTAAGTTTTCTGATTCCCCCATAAAATCCATCTGCCTCATTTCCCTCCTCTCGATGGTCTTTCCGATTGATTGTTGTGCGTCTCCACCTTGAGCCAGGGGTGTAATGATTGAACTCTAACAGCACCGTGTCTGTTAGCATCAGTCAGATATCAGAAACCAAGCAATAACTCAAACATCAATTATGATGCAGGATTTTAACACTGTATATTCAACTGAATAGCAATAATTGAAGCTTTTATTTTAACATCATTACACTGCCTGCAACTGCAAAGAACCGTATCTTTCATTTTTGCCGTTTGTTCCACCATAAATACTAGTACAAGTAGACAATGAATCAAGAAAATTGCCCGAAATTAGTGTGCAACAAATGTGCAGTTTCTCCTATTTAATGCAAAAAATGTGCAGCACTCTGCTTTCTCAAGTTGCAAATGATTACCAAACGAGACCCTTTCTTTCTTTTATTGTTATGGAGAGAGAATAGGAAATTAGTGCTGATGTAACTTGTCCAGTGGGACATTTGAGCTCTGTTGGTTTCCGAACTTGTGGAAAAAGACAGAAAATAAATGAAAATTTAGAAGTGTAGAACAATCATTGCAGCCCCACATGGCTGAAAGATTCCAAATATGCAAAAAAACAAAGTCCGTAGGAGACATTGGGTTCTTTCAGTATGCTTGGCCAAAATATTCTCGTGAGACAGAAGTTATCATAATGCTGGTGGAAATTATGACATAATGACAATGATTTGTCTTTGGGGACCAACCGAACAGCACAGCCTGTGGCCCATGTATTGGAAAAATGAGATTCATGAAAACGACCTATCCTAAACTGGGTGTCCTCCATGAAAGCTAATTTCTTCAAAACAAGAGAAAAATTTTCCATTTTGTATTGTCATCTTAGATACAGAATATATGCCCCTCGGAGTAGCTTAAAAGGCAGATAAAATGGGATGCTTGCAGCACCAAAGCAATATTTCTAGACACAATTGGTTGTTAGATTCCCATTTCTAGATAATCCTATAGAATATCATGAAGTGCCATTTCAAAGAAGAAAATATGAGATCAACTTACCACTATTATGACAACGGCAGTAATTTTCATTCCCGTCACATGATTCCAAGTGACCAACTACCCCATACCACCAACCTGCAATGTACATGGCAATCTTATCAGCGATAGAATCATCATAAGAAAAATAATATGGATTATTTAAAAGTAATCTGTTGGCAAACCAATTGCATTAAAGTATTTGCAGAAGAGTGGTTTGAACAATACATGCTTCAGAATTCTTTCTATAAAAAGTTGTCTGCTGCTTAATTCTTATCAGAGCAGAATAATTGTTTTCTATAATTAAAATATTTCCTCAACTCATCAAAGAAATTAAGATAATATTTGTTTTGATTAAGCAGCAAAGGGGTTGTTCGGCTTTATCAAATACATCCCCTTCTCGGTTCATTCCAAGTAGGCTTATATATGCCAGGCCTAGCGAATTTTTCACAATGTCCCAGCGGATTCGAAGCCAGGCAACAAAGAGAGGAACATACTCTTTTTACCACTTGAGCCAACCATCGATTGGTTGGTTGAGTAGCTATTTATGCTTTATGTTTTAAAAAAGAATAAATTAAATATATGTATGTGAAATTATTTTTCTGGACACTGCAGTAGTTCTTACTTGAAGGTTCATGAAACACGGTTTTCACTTCTTTTCTTCTTAATCCAACCCAAATTGTAGGAAAATTTTGGAAATAAATTTAAAAAGCCTCCACAGGATAGCAATCCAAGTAACTTTGGATAAAAACAAAATAAAACTCCTGAGATAATGCAAGGGATTGGTACAAAGAACTAACCATAAGGGAATTCTTTGTTTCTTCTCCATTGAATCTCAATGTTATCACCAGGGCGTAGCTCATTCAAACAGTCAGAAAAATGAAGATCATGTGGTGAAGTATCAACAGGTGGTGCTCTTAGCCTTTCCCAAGGTACGCTATTCTCTATGGCCAGAGCCCTCCTTCCATGTGGAGGGTACCTAAAATCATCAAACCAATCTAATATCAATCCATCAGATTAATTTAGAAGAATGGTTGTGTTCATTGGCGGATCCTTGCTTGAAGGTGGGGTGTCCATGGACATCCTCAAAAATTGGAAATCAAGAAAATTTGAAGGAAAATTTTTTCTTAGACACCCCCAAAAAATTTTCTCTAGACATCATTTCCATTGACAAAAGTGATAAATCCATCATCAGGTTTTTATATATATTATAAGTGGTCACCCTCTGAAAAAATCCTAGATCCGCCACTAGTCGTGTTTCCAAGCATTAGGCCTATTTTGATCCTTTGATGTAGAACCTAATTTCATCTGCCAGGACATAGTATGACAAAGTTTCAAAATGAAAATACCACCATCAAAATTATGTTCATCTCCGAAATTACCTGGCTTGGAAGGTGTCAGTACGGGGATCATAACTGAGTTCTGCATCATAACATGACAACATAAACCCAACATGGCCATTCTACAAAACAGCAGAACAAAGAATTTACTAACGAAACAAAATTAGCAAAAAAAAAAAAAAAAAAGAAAAAACAGCATAGACTCTGCTTAATAAATTGGAATTAGCATAAATGTTTAGCTGATTTACCAGCTGGAATTTGGAGGTTCAAGATCAATACCTCACGGTTATAGACCTGAGCAGGGAACCAGAATCTGCCAGTTTCAAGAGCAAGAAACCAAGACATGATTGAATCATCTGGCAAAGAACTCTGCTTACTACTATCATCAACCTTTGATTGAATCCACCAAAATGGCCTAAAAATTGATAAAATCCTAAACAAACCTTTTGGCTTCTCCTGTTTTACATGACTTGCATGCTTTCTTAAAGCTACATGCCATTGCCACTCTCTATAAGCAGCTGGACCAATAATTCTACCCCACTTTTTCTTCATATGTTTCTCCCAGAAATGATCACTACTACACCTACTTCTTAAAGAACTGCAAACACCTGCCATACTACAAAGACCAGCAGGTGGTAGCCTTTCAAGAATGCATTCTAAGACCAATTCTGGTAAGTCCAAAATTGACATCAAGCCTTCTTCTTCTTTAACCTCCTCAAAGTTATCAACTTTTGAAGTGAAAGACATCTTTGTTAGACACATTCTGGAAGGGATTGTGCTATTTTTGATAAACTTGGAAATGGAAAAAAAAGAAACTTCTTTCCAAAACCAGAGAGACAATAATCTCATCTCGGTTGCCCGTGGTGGGAACCGTTTCAAAGTTAAGGACTTTAAAAAGAAGATGAAGGGAAAACAAGTGATGAAGAAGTAAAGTAGCATTCCAAAAAATAGAAGGTTGATTCTTCTATGGGTCCAAATTCAATCAATATGAGGCAAAAAAAAAAAAAAATCAATGCCAGAAACCCAATTGTCTCTCCTCTTCTTTCACCCTTCCCCTCAAAAACTAAGTGGGATCTTCAAAACAATAACAAGACCCAACTTTGATTGAAGAAAATATAGAAAGAGAAGGGTTTTATTGGCTAACTATGAAAGCCCACCAAACCCCGGAGGTGGGCCTCCCTTGTCAATGTCTGATCAGAATAAAAATTTTCTCCGCCCCTTTTTTTCATCAAAGTTTGGTACCAGAAAAGTAACCTCAACGAATCCAAAACCCCAAAAGAAAGCTCAACTAGTTATACCAAAGCTTCCCTCTCTCTCTCTCTCTCTCTCTCTCTCTCTCTTTTTTGTAAGAAAAAGAACTAAACCGTACGGACAACCTAAACAGGTGTCATGTTATAAGAATCGTTTATGCATCCAGAAACAGATGAATGAAGGAAGATGGTGGTGGGGTTAATGATATCTGATATACGTTTCTTACACCTAGTGAATATTTATTCAGATAATGTCCAGATACAAAGACCCATATCCAAATAATCTCTGAAAAAGTTTTTTTTTTCCTTTTTCTTTTGAAGATAATAAGGTGAAGAAAAAAACCAAACAACAAATCTGGTTTAAGTTTGGGATTTGAAAGAAAAGACACCAAAACACAAAGAAAGATATTGAGAAATTTGATTAAGAAGTTGATGAACTTACAACCTTAGTTCATCAATTTTCTTCTTCTTCATCAAATTCTCTTATCTCTTTTTCTTCTTTCCTTGTCTTGGTAAAACAAAATATGGGTAGGGGTGGCTTAGAGGAAGACAAATAATGGGCGGTTAAGGTTAACAGGCAGATATTTCTTTGTGTGAGGTGCAAAATTTTATGAAATTTTAGCAATTGTTTTTTGTCTAGGTCGAGTTTTGAACAGGTGGTAGGAAAATCCGTGTAGCCAGCAAAAGCAACCGTTAGGATAACGTGTAAAAGCATAAAGGTTTGGGATTTGTTATACTGAGCTGTCTACCTATTGTTTTTAGTACTTGAACCACTTGATTTATCACAACTGGCAGTTGAGGATTGGGGATTTTGATCCCTTGTTCACCAAAATTTTCATCAATTTATATCAAACAAATGCTCAAGAAAACGTATTTTCATCTTTTTCTTCTTTTTAACTTATGCTTTTAATGCCTCTACTAATTGAGCAAAAATTAAAATAAAACTAAAAGCTCAAATAACCTATTTTATGTTAAATAAAAAGGTACTTAACTAGACAGTCAAGTAAGTGACAAAGCACATGTTTCAGACTAGTCAATTCTAACCCAAACTCGGAAAACCACATAACTTATTTGAATTAAAACCCAATAATTAAAAATAATTCGTACTTAAATTAATTCAAAATTAAAATTATTTGAATCTGAAATGATTTGAAAATAAAATGATTCGAACTTAAAATGATCCAAAAATTAACCAACATAATCTAAGATTAAGTTAAGTATAATTTTATTTAAAAGTATTAATTTAATAAAAATAATAAATATAACACAAATGATGACCGATTAAAATTATTGAAAATATCAAATTAATATATGTTTTTAATGCCAAACTAGTATAAATTATATATATGTTATGTTAGTTATAAAATTTTTTATAATTTATCATATGATTTAATATAAATTATATATTTTTAATTATTATACGTATACATATCAATATATTATTTAAAATAAATTATATGATATCTTATAATTATATATTAGTATCAATTATTATGTGATTTAGAATAAAGCATATAAAATATGCTATTAATTTGTATATGTATTTTATGTTTATGTTATAATTATATTAAATTAAAATAAATATACAAACTCTTAATCGTGTCAAACATGTTTCTCGTGTTTAATGCATATACTTGCATAGCATAGTTTAATTAAATGTATTTTCTGTGTTTTATACATGTCAAAATTTGTGTCGATATTACTAAATATAAAATACATTTTTCTAAAACCAATTTTCTCATATCATTTTGATAATATGTTATTGTGTCGTATTTAAATTTGTTAAATCTAATAAAATCATATATATTTTTTTTATATAAAAATTAATTTTAATTTAAAGCATACAAATTACAATATTTATATTTATTTTAAAAATATTATTTTTAATTTTTTATCTTTTAATAAAATTATAATAAAATATGACTTGAATTTGATCAAATAATCTATTTAAATTTAATCTAATTTGATTTTAAAAATTAATAAATTGAACCTGAACAAGCTGAATCTGAATAACCTAGGTTGTAAACCCAAAATATCTAAACCAAAATTGGCTCGAATCTGAAATGACTTGAATTCAAAATAACTCAAAACCAAAATGACCCAATTAGACCTGTTAATTCTAGCTTAAACCCGAAAAACCTTTCAACTCACCCAAATCGAAAACCCGACTCAACTTAATTGACCATAAAAACTTAACAACATGAACCCATCCAACCAAAAAATGAAAACAACTTGAACCCAAATTAACTTGAAACCAAAATGGTTCAAACCTAAATGATTTGAATTCGAAATTGCTCAAAATCGAAATGGTTCAAAAAATTAATCTGAGACTAAATTATGTATAAAAAAACAATAAATATAGTACAAATAAAAATAATAAATATAACACAAATGATAAATTATTAAAATTATTAAAAATATCAAATTAATATATGTCTTTAATATCAAACTAGTATAAGTTATATCTATGTAATATTACTTATAAAATTTCTTATAATTTATAATATGATTTAAAATAGATTATATATTTTTAATTATTATTTGTATACATATCAATATATCATTTAGAATAAATTATATAATATCTTATAATTATACATGGGTACAATTATTATATGATTTAAAATAAAGTATATAAAACAAGGCATTGATTTGTGTATATTCATTATATTTATGTTATAATTATGTTATTAACTTATAATAATGTATTTTAGAATAAATTATATAATGAGATACAATTATACTAAAATTCAAAATAATTTTTATATGATTATATTAAATATATTATTTTGTATTATAATTAAAAGTTTAAAATAGTTTTTATATATTTACGTTAAATTGAAATAAATATAAAAAACTATTAATAGTGTTAAATGTGACAAACATGTTTCTCATATTTAATACATGTAATTGTATACTATAGTTTAATTAAATGTATTTTTCATATTTTATATGTGTCAAAATTTGTGTTAGTACTACAAAATATGAAATACATTTTTCTAAAACTCATAATTTTTTTATATCGTTTTGATGTATATTATCGTATGGTATTTAAATTTATCAAGTCTAATATAATCATATATTTTTTTATTTATATAAAAATTAATTTTAATTTAAAGCATAAAAATTATAATATTTACATTTTTATTTTATTTTTATTTTTTAATAAAATTATAATAAAATATGACTCAAAATTGATCAAATAATCTATTTAAATTTAATCAAATTTGATTTTAAAAATTAATAAATTAAATCTGAATAATCCAAACCCCAACTTATTTGGGTGTTAAACTCAAAATATCCAAATTAAAATAATTTGAACTCAGATTGATCCGAATAAAAAATAATCTAAATCTGAAATAATCTGAATCCAAAATGATTCAAATTAACTCAGAACAATTTGAAACCAACATAATTCAACCAAAAATTAATCTGATTCTTTTAAACTTAAAATGATCTAAACCGAATTGATCAATCCAAATATAACCTAACTCTCGCAATTGACATATCTAACATGAGTACTTTGAGTGTTTACATCCCACTAAGCCAATTCTAATGAATTATATTTTGATATAATTAAAACTTTAAACCTTTAATTAAATTGTAGTTTAAGGCGGGCGGTATAAAGCACGGAGCAATAATAATGACAACAGTTAAGGGTTGGTTGGCATTAGGAAAAGACAGTTAAGTCCACCAATAATGGCGATTTTCCGATCACTTTGCATGTGCATGTTGCTTTTTCATCACCTTTTTCTTGCTCCAACCGAAGGGAAGTTCCAATTCCCGAGGTATTCTCTGTTGCATTTTTTCTAATATGAGTTGGAACAACATTGGAGCTTATGTTTGAGCATCGTGAGATGGAAAGAATTTGTGTAATATTTTTATTTAATCAAGTAAATATAAAGATAAAGAATTTTAAAAAATAATAAGTTTGTAATATTTTAGAGTTTGGACAAAAATTTTTATTCCAAGTCTAATCTTTGGGGGAAATTGTTAGAGAAATGCTAAAAGGTTTAAAAGATTATCAATTCAAAAGGCTTGGAGGTATAATATTAAATTTTTGTATTTAAATTTATATCATTTAAATGTTAGGTTTATTTTTATCATACTTTTGAATTTGGATCATTTAATAAATTTTAAAAAATAATTATATTATCAATGACTTTGTAATCTGTCAATAACATATTAAAATTTTAATTTCACTTATTTTCATTGCACTAAAAAAAAAAATTTCAAAACCCATGCATGTAGCAATCATTATAAGAAATTTTATACATTAGTAACATTTTGGCCCTTATACCATTCCATGTCTATTTAGAACTTTTTAATGCTACTTTTATAAAATTTTTAACACAAGTGAAGAAATTAAGAGATGAATGAATTCAAACTTTGGATTTTATTTTTTCTACAAAGCCATTAGAATCCATCCTTAAAATACAATTAAAAAAGAAATGCATATATTGAGAAAGACATTACTTTTACTATTATTCAAGAAAAAATATAATTAATTACTCATCTCAAAAAAATTATTAAAAAAAAAGACTATAAAACACTTTTTTTTAATAAAGCAAATATTAGTAAAGTAAATCTAAAATTTAATTCAATTGATTTATATAATTATTTTTAAAAAGTAATGCTTAATAAATTTGAAATTCAAATTATAATATCTATAACTCTTCTTTATTGAAAAAAAAAAAGTCTTTTTTTTTACCAAAAATATATATTAAAAAAGTACTTACCAATTTTTTTCTTTCTTAAATTATAATGTACAATGGGCAAAACTTCATCCAAATCTTTAGGTTATTCTTTTTTTTTTTTTTTTTTCTGTTTCTTAATGTTGAAAATTCCATCTAATTTTATATGAGTTGATTATGGTTTTTCAACTCAATGTTAAAAAAGCCAACCCCAATATGAGAGAAAAGGGAGAAAAAAAAAATCAAAACTAAGAAAGAGCCGGAACCAAGTTGGTTCTCAAAAGTCATAAATCAATCAACATATGAGACCAAAGTATCATCACTCTTTTAATAGTATCTCTTTAAGGACAGTTATTGCTTAGTTGGTTTCGAATGGCAACTTTGACAGCGTTTGTAATGACTTATTCATTGAATACCTATAGTAATGGCAAGATTTAGAATAAATTAGATGATCACGGTATGTCAATAACAATTGGTATAATTTTTTTCTTTGATATTAAAGGATAGGGAGATTCTATTTCAGCTCTTCCAACCAAAAAAAAAAAAAAACATTGGTCATTGAATTGAATGCTCGATACACAAATTTACTTAATTTATAAGATTATCCATCTTTTTTATTAAATGGTTTCAAATTTGAATCTTCTCAATAATTTATCTTAGTGCAATTTAAGGAGAGATGTATTTCTAATATCTACTTGTTCATCTTAATTTGACAACTTTATCCATTTTCTTTTTTTTTTTATCAAAGCATTGATGATTACATTTGTTTTTGGCTAACAACATATATATGAAGAAATCATTTAAATATATTGACAGTAAAATTTTTTAATTTTAATAAAGAAAATTAAAGAATTATCACTTATTTATTTTTTAATTACTTATTAAATTCTAAAGATATATATCATTCTACCAGCTTTTTTTAACATTTAAATGTGACAATTTCTTACATTATATTACTATTTTTGCAACAAACTGAAAAAGAAGCTGGATCTCAATTGTTTCATCGATCATAGATTACTGATAACGTTGTTGTTGTTTTCCAAATGTGGTCAATAATGGTCGGTTGGAAAGTGGTGCATCTTTTGACTCTTGAGGGGCCTATCGGGGTAGTGTGGATAAGGTTTCAACCCACTCCATGACTAGTTCAAACACGAGGTCCTAAAGAGTGACACATAAAACAGCAACATTTTTATTGGTTGAAACGTGTTTCCAAATCAAATTTGTGATTTCAAAATTACAAGAAAATCCTACCAATAAGTAAACTTGAGACACTAAAATTATGCTTGAAAAAGTCATTGATGGATTAAGAAATATATATTTTTTTATTTTTATATCATATCGAGAGTATAGAGCAGGATGGGAAAAATGGCTTATATATAAAAAATTTTTGCATTAAAATTAAATAATTATCTAAATTTTTTATTATTTTATTATAATTAATTAAACTTTTAAATATTTATTTATAATTATATCCAACCAAACTATTAAATATTTATTTTCACTTAATCAAATACTCTATTTAATAAAAATTGATGATAATGGTTTATCAATTTCTGTTTGATAAGAATTCAATTGCATGACAATAAATTTTTAAAAACTCAATTGATTAGGAGTTTGAATGAATGCTTAATTTTAACTCAAAAATTTTTTTTTTATACTTAAGCTAAAAAGGATTTGGAGACCAACAATTTTTTGGAAAAATGGCTTTAATTTATCAATTAACATTATAACAACATACTTGATTGGGGAAAATGCACAATTGCACTTTAGTATATAAATTAATTATTACTAAGAGAATTATTGCTGTGGTGTGGTAATTGCCAATGGGATGTTTAAATGGTTCGAATATAAAAAAAAAAAAGATAATTAAAAACATAAAAAGTAATGATACCAAAACAAAGGCGGATCTACATGTACATTGATAGTGTGTCTATGAATATTTTAAAAATTGAAAAACAATAAATTTTTTTTTTTTTAAATTTGGATACCCTCAAATTTTTTTAAACACATTTTTTACCAATAAAATTAATAAGTGTCAACAATTATATTATATTATATTAATTATAAGTGTACACTTTTCAAAAAATTTTGAATAAGTGGCTGGACCAAAGTTCACTCTTTTAATAGTAGTAACTGAAATGATTAAGTATTTTTATCTCAAATGTTGTATTGATCATTGATTATTGAAACTGTTCTCGTTGCTTTGCCCATCCGAATTATATTCCAAAGCTTTGAATGAGTCAACAATGGTGGGTTGGAAAGTAGAGCTTGCTGGAGGGGAACCAGTTCAAGGAAGATGTCCTAAAGAGTGACACATGTAAAATGCGAACATTTTTATTTGTTAGTGTAGTGGGTCAACGTGTCCAAATCGATTTTGTCATTTTAAAATAGGAAAAAAAAAATCCTATCAATAAGCAATGTCAATCACTTGAGATACTAAAATTATGCTTGCAAAATTCCTTCAAAAATATCATGCTTGCAAAAGTGATTGATAGATAAAGAGAACTTTTATTTATTTTATTTATGGTATATTATCAATGAATTACAAATTATCACATTATTAATAAAATTTTTTTTAAAGTTAAAAAATTCTTAAACATAAATTGAAATCAATTTTTGTTATTTACATTTTAGAAATTTTATTTTTTAAAATTTACTTATTAATAATATGATAATTTATAATTTATTAATAATGTATAAAATTTATGTACAGATTATGCATATAATATCATAAGATAATATCATAAAGGAACTATTGGTGGGATCGGGAATTAAAAAGATTTGGAGACCAACAACTTTTTGGGAAAGTGGCGTTAATTTGTCAAATTTTTATTCATAGTTAGCTAACTCTTGGAATCTTATCTTATTGTATACGCCTTGTTTAATATTATAAGCCATCTTGATATGGGAAAATGAACAGTTGCCCTTTACTCTATAAATTAACTATCATGAGAATTATTGCTGTGCTGTGGTAATTGCAAATTGGAATGGTTAAATGCTTTGAGAATATTGATTCAAATTTTAAAAGATTTAGTGAAAGTGTTTTGAAGATTATTCAGAGTCTATTGTAATTTATAATTAATTTCAGAATTATAATTTAATTATAATGTAATAATTGATTTTGATTGCAACTTAAAAAAAAATCAATAGAATTAAATATGAGAAAAAAAAATAGTTATACGGTTTCGCTTGTTGGCTCTATAAACACCAATGGAGTTAAAAGGAGAATATCCATATGATTGTAAATATCTATACAAATGTCTTCAAACCTTTAATCTAATAGTTAAAGATGCTTGAAGGGGATTAAGAATCTGATTTCGAACCAAGCCTCCCTCATTTCCCTTATTTATATTAGAGCTTTGCCTTCCTAATGTAACAACAAAAAAATCTATACAAACAATAAAATAATCCTGTGACTCTAATTTTTTGTACACCTCTTTGGCGTCTTAAAAAAACTTAGGAGGATAAATTTAGACCTTAGAAAAATTACTTTACAACTTGTTGCTTGTATAGATATGAAACTAAACGCTACGTTTTGCAATTTAAATTTAAAAAATTGGTTAAAAACTTGCAGAAAAAGAGCTCCCCTCATCTGTTCTTTTTTCTTGTTCTAGATCTTTCTTGATTCTCTTCAATCAATAGTCAACCCAATTTTTTTCAGCGTAGTTATAAATTTCTTCCCTTTCCCATCCTATTTTTTAATTGAATGGTTGCCAACAAATGAGGTTGTGTTTACTGTTTTCTTCTATCCTCTTTCTTCTACAAATTTTTACTAATTTGGAGAAAAAGATTAGAGAGAGGGAGAAAAAGAATGAGGTGAGATTTGCGAAAGGAGGAGACTTCCATTTCCAAATGACTCATTTATATATATTGATATGCATTTCTCACCTCTTGACCTAATGGTTAAGAGGCTTTCAGAAAGACATGTGCATGTAGATTTTAATCCCGTTATTCTCTTTCTTTTTGTACGGACGTTTGTCCTCTTTGAATAATAATAAAAAAAAGATATGCATTTCATCAAGTAAGTTTTGATTTCATTTTTCATATGATCATATATCTCATTTCAATTTCTATATGTAATGTTGATAACTCTTAAATATTCATTGAAACCGTTTTAACAATTTCACATTCATTGTAGAATATAAATGGTTACCCTTTATACAGGTTAATTTAATTAATTAGACATCATTCAGATTTAGGATATAAAAGCTCACAAAAGGATTATTCGGTTATTGACAAGGGTTACCCTTCTTTTCATGATGAATTATGTTTATGATTATTGTAGGTTTAAAATAAAGAGTAAGAAGGAAAGAGAAAAGCAGAAGCATATATGGTGAATAGGTTTGAAAAAAATTAGAATTAGGCTGGCTCAAGCAAGATCAAATCCCAATTTTGCTTTACTCAGTTTTAATCATGGTTGGATTTTGTTTCAAAATTTTATTTAATATTTATTTATTTTTTATTTTAGGGATAAGGGGGATTTTAAATGAATTTTTTAGTACAATATAATTGAATCAAATATAAAGTAGCCTTAACATTTAAAGATTATCATTTTTAAAAATTGATATTTAATAAATTTAAAATTTAAATCTTAATATATATATATATTTATTTTTATACTCTATAAAAAAATTTGAGAAAAGGCTTTCTCTAAATTAATCATTACACTAAAAATGGTCCTTTACACTTGTTACAATAAACTTGAGATTTTATTAGACTAATTCTCAATTCATAAACTAAGGTCAAGGTGCAATTATTCCTTTTCTAGGTTTATGCCACTCTCTCTTTTTTTCTCTCTCCATGGATTATGGAGCAAATTATAGCATCAAGATTTTTAACCCAAAAAAGGGGTTTAATTTTTTTATAATGTGTGAGGTGATAGGCAACTTAGAAGTAGGCAAATTCCTTTTTTCTTTCTTCTTTTTGGTTACTTTAGGATTTTCACAAGCTCAATGATCTTTTGATTCTTTGTCTCCTAAAGTTTAAGCATTCAATGCATCATCCTCCATCAAACCTTTTCATTTCAGCCTCCCCACTTATTCTATCTAAACAAATAACGAACCAAATTGCAGCAAATGGATTGCGGTCGGTGGCTATGCCAAACCCAAATTGTAGGGGTCCTTTTGGTCCAAATATGTCGACTTTTATTTTATTTATATTGTTTCTTTAATTTTTTTAATGGCTTTCAAATATCAAGTGCCTTGGCCCCCTTGTTTATCAGGCATTCCTCTTTGACCAAGAATCGAGATATCTTATTAATAGTTTTTTTTTTTCCAAAAAAAATGTCTAATTAATAGGTTGGTCAAAGATTGGTTGTTCATTTACTTTGTATAGCCTTATTAATAGGTTATGCAAGGCTTGTTCTTATTTAATGTTTTATTTTTAACATGTAACTTGGAATTTAGTGGTTTCTTTCTCTATAAATTAAAAAGAAGTTTTCAAAATCTTTTTTAAATTAATTTTTTTCTATAATTTCGAGCTACATGATAGAATATAATCCTCTTCCGTCCCATATAGATCCCACCTCCCCCTTCTTAAGATTTGAATATTTAGATGTCTCAAATCCTTGAGTATTTGAATCACCCACACTCGTTTTTTAGAATGTGAAAATTTGATAAACATGTTGAAATCTAAATATAATTTTTTTATTAGGAAAAACGAATAAAGGATTTTCTGCCTCTCTAAGTCAAATTTAAAATTTTTTGATATAAAATCGGTCGTGATATGAGAAAGGAATTATATATGTTGATATTTAAATTTTAGATATATTAGATATTACATCTTAAATGATTGTACGAATAAATTAAATTAAATGTTAAATTCAGTTAAATTTTAAATTTAAAATAATATATTGCACAAATACGCATAAAGTTACATATAAAAATCAATCTCCATATATATAATCAGCCCTATGATAAAATAAAATATAAAAAAAGTAATGGTCCCCTTCTTAAAAGGAATCTGCAAAGAGTAGATTGATTAATTTAATATAAGCTATATTTTAGTACAAATGAGATTGTAATATAAGAATAAGAGAAGAAATTATGGGTACTAAAATTTAAATTTTAAACCTTTTCATGTTACTTTTTAAGTGTGATTACACGAATTAAGCTCTAAGTTTTATAATTTATGTATTTCATATATCAGTATGTATAATTTTGGTCAGCACAAGCCTGTCAGTATCAAGTGTTTGTTTTTAAGAAATTGATCTATAATTAACACTATTTTAAGTCTTGTCCGGTCTTGTTTAATACTTAATTTTTCTGCAAAGAGATAAAAAAGGAAGATAGGGTGAAAGAGATAGGTTAATTAGAATCATACAGCTCTCCCTTGCCAACTTGCAATACTGTTTAATTCCAGTAAAATTCTAGAAGTTAGTGCTTCTGAAATGTCACTGAAACAATGCACTTCTATGTACTTACCTAACAGCAGCCTGTTGAAGTTGGTGATGAAAACTCTATTGCAGCCAGCCAAGCTATGGTTCTAGATAAGAATTTAATGCTCCTGCTAAGGAGGACAAAACAACATTTAAACCATTTTATCACATCATTCATCTTGAAGTCTGCAATTGAATCAGGATCTTTATGTTCAGAAAACAAATATATATAAATTGCAAGCTGACCATCCTTTTGAAACATGAAAAACCTATTTGGGGCACTCCACACTAACCTTTTCCTCTCAGCTATGGCTAAAACTGATTTAATTATTCTAGGACCACATCAGTTGAAACCTGGTAAATCCCAACTGTGGAATCTTTTAGTCAAAAGTAAGCAGCCATTAATTAATATTAATGGAGGAACTCATTCTCTACCAACAATGGTGTCACTGGTGAGAATCTGATCTGTAGCTGCAAACAGGTTTCTCAAGTAAGAGGGACAGACTCTGATGATTTAAAAAAAAAGTGGAGAGAGAAGTCGAATCTTAAATCTTTTATCTCTTTTAAGAAAGAAGATAACAATGGTCAGGCTAAATTTGATCTTATATATAAATAGAGAACATAAGGCTATGGAACGACAAATAATATATATAGCTTTTGTGTTGAATCTGCAAGAAAAAACCATTTTAATCCCTGAAGTTTTTTTTTTTTTTTGGTATTTGAGGCTGTTAGAATTGGATTCTTGACCAACAGACCACATGATTTTCGATAACCCTTGTCAATTGGCAAAGCAAAACTTGAGGAAAAGTATAAGTTTGACAAGAAGGGCAGTACTTTTAGGGTTACCAAAAGTAATAAAGGTCACTGAATTAAGAAGAGATAGTCAGTTCTGAAATTGGGAGCGCTCTAAACAAGGGAGAAGTTCCAAGATTTCATGAACATCACCACGATTCACCATCATTCACCACCACCTCTGCTGTCAAGAGGACGATCAATAGCTAAGTAATTGATCATTGGATCTTATTATAGTAATTCTAGAAATATTCAATTTTTTGGCTGACATGGTCATATGCTCCTTAAAGTTATAAACTGTAGAAACATAGAGAGAGGGAGAGAATTGGCAAGTGCTTTAAGCCTTTAAACACCTTATACTTGGAGTGAAATGAGGAGAGAAACTACCACTTGATTGATAATCTGTAGTAATATTAGGTATAATGGCATTTACAATGAAGAGGTATGATGAATTGGTGTTCTCAGTGGAATCCCAAAAGGCAGTTCCTGTACCATTTCTTACAAAGACTTACCAGCTTGTTGACGACCCTCTCACAGACCACATTGTCTCTTGGGGTGAATATGATACGAGCTTTGTTGTGTGGAGACCCCCTGAGTTTGCCAGGGATCTTCTCCCAAACTATTTTAAGCACAACAATTTCTCCAGTTTTGTCAGGCAACTCAATACCTATGTGAGCCTCTCCCTCTCTCTGTCCCAACTTGCTTTGAATGAAATTTAATTTGAAATGGTTTTCCAGGCTTTATGTTTCTCAGCCTTGATTGCTTAAGCATTGTAGTGTTCATCCATCTTTCATCAAGATATTTATCTTATTGTTTTCTTTTTCTCTTTTTTTTTTCATGTTCAATTCATTTGAGACTTTGTGTTGAAAGATGTTTAAATGTTTCTCAATCTTGTTAATGGCTAAAAAATTCACAGGGATTCAAGAAAGTAGTGGCACACAGATGGGAGTTTGCAAACGAGTATTTCAGGAAAGGAGAAAAGCAGTTGCTATCAGAGATCCATAGAAGAAAAACCCCTCAAAACCACCAATACCACTACCATGAACAACAACCTCAGTTTCTCAAAGCAGAAGAAAGCTTTGGTTCGATGGAGTCTCCACCGCCATCTAGGAAACCCAGCATCGATATTCTAACAGCGCTTAGCCAAGACAATCAGAGACTGCGGAGAAAGAACTACATGCTAGTGTCTGAACTCACTGACATGAAGAACCTTAACAATGACATTATCTATTTCATCCAAAATTATGCAAAACCAATGCCTTACCAGCAAAAGGCTAACAGCTTAGGACCGAAGATCATAGAATTGGGTCCTTCTTTCGAGGATCCAATCCGTTCTGGCATTGAAACTGCTCAAACCAGCGCTTTTGGCAAGTCATCAGTGACTCTAACAGAAAAGGAGCCTAACAACAGAACTGTGAAGCTTTTCGGAGTCCCTCTAAATGGCAGGAAACGATTGCACCCTGAAAAGATTAATCAGCAAAAATTGCAATGCGGGGTCTCCACTGATTAGCTTTCTTTGGCAGGATATGTACTTGTTAGAGCAGAAGATTTGTAGATGTATGAACCCGGAACTTCAATTGATTATATTATTATCAGAAATATCTTTAACAATCACCATTTATCTTCCTAGCTAGTTAGAACTTGATTGAACAAATTGGGACTCCAAAAAAGAAATGGAAAATATGCAATATAGTTTGTGGCCACCGAAGTTAATTTATTCCACTTTTCTCACTGTTCTGTTTTCTAATGGAATAATGCATCAATTCAGACTACTGAGGATTGATTTGGATGCGTGGTGGGAACTAGGGATCCAATCATAAAACACAGATCCACCCAACATGCATCCAAATCAAGCATCAAACAATCCTAACACGTATTGGTTTGTAATTAATTCGCTTGATTAACAGAATCATAAGAATGTAAATGAATTGTATGTATTTTTTTCACTATAAAAAATTGTGAGGTGCATAATGAAATACGTAGTCGTCTCTTATGTTATAAATCTTGTATCAAAATTCATCTTAGATTTTAAACTAAAAAGTCAAGACATCTACAACTAAACCTTCAAGATTTAACTGATCTCATGGTTTTTAGCCAACATGGCGGCGGGTTGGTCCAATTGATATGGTGACGAAATAGTTTGAATCTGGAATATCTCTGAAGCTGAAGCTGAAGCTGAAAATAAATATGGCTATTGTGGCAGAGATGGTACGTAAAATTGTCTTTTACCACCTCCTCCTTCTTTCCTTAGTCCTTATTTATGGCCAAAGAATTCCATCACCTAACACAACCAGCAGAAACTTCTTGCACTTTATTTCTTTTTCTGCCTGAAATTCCGAAACCCAAAGACGGATTTACACCGGAAATCCTAAAACCTTTTATAAGTATATTCTGGTGTTAGACGAAAGTTTTAATATTTTTACATTTTATCCCCACTATTTTTTTTTTTTTTGTTAAATCAGAACGGATTTTATTTATAAAGGAGAGTGCTACAGAACAGCAATATATGCTAGTTTCAGTCTTTCAACTTTGAACAAAACAACCCCCTCTATGCATTACAGAAAATTCACCTTGTTGTACAATGTTATCATAGGCCACCTAGATAGCTTTCCCCCTGACAGTATCCTGTTAAAAGCTATAGATTTCTATATCAGCCCCCCAATTTGAGCTACCATCAAGCTGAAAACATATTCGTTCCATCCACCCCTGCTTTTGGTAATGAATCAGCCATTCCATCTGCCTCTCTATATATATTTGTTACTGTTACATTGCCCACCTCTTGTTTCAATCTGTCAATATCATTAAGTATCTACCGTAGCTTTCATGGTCTATTTTCCACCTTTCGACACCAGGACACTGTTAATTTGGAGTCCGATTCGATAATCGAGCCGGCTTTATTTTTCCATTCTGTTTTGCAGAATACCTCCAAAGCCATTTTAATAGCCATCAGTTTTGCTATATTAGAATCCTAAATCTCCAATGGTCCAGAGACTCCTCCATATCCAAAAGGCCCTGGGTTTCCTCTTGCTGCACCATCCACATTGAACTTCAAAAAAGCTTCAGATGGAGGATTCTATTGTATGTTCAGTCTCTTATTACTTCTTGTATTTGACTCCACATACTCTTCTCGATTATACCACCATCTTTCCTCCATAAGAATTATATCTTCTTTAATTTCCTTAATCCAAGTTACACTACCAGAAAAATAGGCTTTGTCGACGGAATATTCCGTCAGTAAAAGGTGAAAATCCGTCGGTAATACTTTTGGCGACGGTTCTATCAATAGAAAAAAACTGTCGGTGCTAACTATGTTGGTAATGCTATTTTGTCGGTAATGCTTACTGATGGATTTACTAGTGAGGGTTTTACCTATGGAATTTTTCGTCAATAATTAGCTATGAAATTTTTCATTGATAAAATTATCAATAAATCCATCGATAATAGGTTTTTTTTTTGTTGGTTCGGTAATAAAAAAATCTATCAGTGATAACTAAAATTCTGTCTGTAATAATAAAATTTCATTGGTAAAACTGTCAGTTATAACCATGAAAATGGTCACAAAAATTTTTTTTTGTTGATAAATCTGTCGATAATAATAAAAATTATGTCGACAAAAGTACAAATTCATAAATAATTTAAATAAAAAGATTTATAATTATTAAAAAAACTTGTAAATATTTACAAACCCTGTAAATTACAATTTAAACATGTATAATTATTTAAATATGCTATTATTATTAATTAAAACATAAAATCAAGGTAACATTCGTCAAATACATCATCCAATATTCATCGAACATCCATCAAATATCCATAACATCATAAAATATCAATTCATAAAACATTCATAGCATCCATCCATCCAATACCTCATATAAATTAATAGAAAATATCACTATGCTGCTACTGTACCTCCTAATCAAGAATCTTCGATGCCGTCATTAGGTCTAAAATTTGTGATGGTGGAGTCTATTTAGACCCCATCAACTACATTATCTACTCCATGAATGACCTAAGTCAGCTCTTAATTCAGTCCTTAACTCATCAATAGCTTCGGTCCATGCTTGTGGATTGAATTCTAGATGTTGAAATAGTCTTCACCGTATTTCTGAGATAATACAGCAGCATCGTTTTCTTATAAAAAGTTTAAAGCAATAATTATTATTATAGGATTCATATAGTTCACTAAAATATCACAATTTCAAAACAATTCACAACTTCATATAATTAATAACTTCAAACAATTCACAACTTCAAGCAAAATTTTCACATTTTACAAATTCATTGCATTTTAATATACACCAAACTATACACCTTAATACAGGACTTCCTACAATGTCTTTGCTTTCAATTACTTTACTTTATACTTCATCAACAATAAAAAATACACAAACAGAATTACAAACAAAAATACAAAATAATTTTTGCCTTTTACAAATGTGATCTCATCTAGCTAACACGCAGAAACCTTTCACAAATAAGTAGTTATTGCAATATATTATTAACATATATAGTTCACAAAAAACCATAATACAGAACCATCATTATAATGCAAAAAATGTAATACTTGATTAGCAATAATGATACATAATCATCATCACAATATACAACTAGAGGTACAAAACAAATTATGCAATAGTTTTCACGGTTTCACAAAGTCTATATCACAAAACACATAAGATATCATTTATTTCAATAAAGCAAGGTAACAATTTCATCATTATTTAGTCATTTGAAAGTCACTTACACTAACAACTCTGGACTTGTTGTTAGCAAAGTCACCATGTCCTCTCAAACATCTGTGAATGTGATTGAAAAGTTCTGTAAAGGTTGTCATAACCTTTAGGTTGGGAAAACCTACCCATTAGACACAAAAATCATGGAATCACCACCAATATTTTCTTTCTAGGTGTGATTAGTCACTGGTGTGAATCTATCATTTTCAAGGTTGTCCTAAGTGTAAACTAACAGTCCCTAAAAGGAATAGGTTTTAGTTTATATCATTAGAACTAAGATTTGGGAGTCGGTTACGTGTAAAGAATGTATTAGCACCCCTTGACGCCCAAAATTGGTACCAAAATAATTATCTGTTACCTTACCTAAGCCTTATCAAAAATAGTTTTATCATGCAAATAAATCAATTCCAATCTTTTTATTTATTTACAAAACATAGTGATATGAAAAGTCTATCAAAATATCAAGCAATCATACAATCATGCAATGAATATTAAATCATACCATGCAAAAATTATCATGCAAATATAATATTATAAATCATACCAAATATCACTACAAGAAAATAGAAGATTAGTGGCAGTTTTGTAGCGGCGTTTCACTTACAAATGCCGTTAGCTTCCATGTTTTTATAAAACTTAAGGTGTTTATTATCAAAACGTCATTAAATATTCAAATAGCGGCGTTGTTACTTATAAACACCACCCAAGACTTGATATTAGTGGCGTTTATCAACTAAAACACCTTGAATAATTCTATCTTAAAAATTTGAATGAATACTAAATGTGTTTTTGACAAAAAACGGCTTGAATAATCCCGTTAAAAAATTGATAGGGAATTACTAAAGGTATTTTTGGCAAACAATGCCTTCAATAATCTCATCATAAAAAATGTATGCAATTATTAAATGCGTTTTCTATAAGAAACGCCTTTAATAATTCCACAAGTGTTTTTAGTCAAAAATACCTTCAATAAATATTCTACCAAAATTTTAGGATTGTGCATATGTTAACCATAAGGTTATAGGTTCGATCCCTCTTTTTAGCCTTTTTTGGATTTTTGCAGATATTATTTGTAATTGATTATTCTATGTATTTTTTGGATAAAAATGCCTTCATCAATTGATTTAAAAAATTTTGGAAAGAATATTGAAGGCATTTTTGGTAGAGAAGTGCCTTTAATAATCCATAAAAAAATATGAAATCGATTCTTGAAGCTATTTTTGGTCGAATTCACCTTTAATAATCCAATTAATAAATTTATAATTTGGATTATTAAAGGTAATTTTTGTCAAAAACACCTTCAATAATCCATACACAAAGTTGGAACGGATTCTTGAAGGCATTTTTGGCTCAAAACACTTTTAATATTCCACATGATAAATTTGAATGATCAAATTATTGAAGGTGATTTTTGTCGAAAAATGCCTTTAATATTATTTTGTTAGGGATTATTCACGGCGTTTTCGATAGAAAAACGCCTTTAATAATCCATAGAAAAAATATGTAACGGATTCTTGAAGGCGTTTTTAAGTGAAAGCGCCTTCAATAATTCAATCAATAAATTTTTAACAGAGATTATGAAAGGCAATTTTTGTCAAAAATACCTTCAATAATCCATATACAATATTTGAAACAAATTCTTAAAGGCATTTTTTTTCTAAAATGCCTTTAATATTCCACACAATATATTTTTAGGTGGGATTATTGAAGACAATTTGGGTGAAAAATGCCTTCAATAACATTTTGTTATGGATGATTCAAAACATTTTCTTATTGAAAATGCCTTCATTAATCCTATCAAAAAACTATTTTTGATATTATATATGTCAAGTCAATTGTTGGTTTATGCTTAGAAAATATTTAAAGTCAGTTGTATATTTATGCTCAGAAAATATTTGGTTTATATATGTGATACTACGAATTACATTTTGAAATTTACATAATGAACATTATTGTATTTCAATAATTGACCACACATCTGAATTTAAAACTGATAACATTGTCATATTAATATACTTTTCTAAAATAATCGTACTCAATAATATATTAAGTACACATAATGTATTCATATAAAACAAATATATACCAATAATATTAAACTAATAGCCTAACCTACAAACTTAAAATTTTCATTCAACATGACATGTTAAAAACATTATAATAATTTATTCCTCATATATTTACATTCAACCAACAATGTTTAACCTCAAGATTTATCAATATTAATAAATGATAATACATACTCACATCATTCTTTATGGACTTCATCTAGTTCCTTTATCGTGAAGCTTTTTTTACTCTCCCGCTAAAAAAAAAATAGAAGTAAATGTTAATAAATGAGAATATAATTTAGCTTTTTATTTTTTTTTGAAAATATAACAAGTTTATGAAATTTATACTAACCTTGAATGGTGTGGTCATAAAATCATATAAAATTATCTCTCGTATAAAATGAAAGATATAATATCTACATTTAGTATTACTGGGTTGACGAGATACTTGAAAATTAAATTGAGTAGGTTTAGGAAATATTTATCTACACAAACTTAGCATAAGAGAATAAATTTTATATTTATCGATAATGACACCCATTTCAGTTTCTTTACCTTCTTATCGAATATAGATATTACCCTAAATTAAAAAAAATAAATTACTTAATACATAAATAAAATTACTTATGAAGAAGTAGAAGATATATCATATAATAAAGTGTAATACCTTTTTATAAAAGTTTGAATATTGGGATTAGGCATCGCTATTGAATTAACTGAATTAAGTAAGTATGTAATTAAAGATTTTGTCTCAATTACAATAAGCACCCAATGACGACTGTAAAATAATAATAATGATATACTCAAATTACGCATCGTATCAGATTTGGGTAAGGTTGAAATAATTATTTGTATGAATATAACTTACTGCATATTATTCGGGAGCAAATAATAATTAGTTGATTTTTTCATGCATTCAATCATATGATTAGCATGATAAGTGATTGTGCCACTCTACTCACTAATGAAGTTGGGGTCAACGAATTTAAATCTGTTCGTCAACTGTCTCCCTTTGAGCTCTCTATATAAGAAGCTACACGATAACAATCAACAATACTAGTTAGTATTACACTGTAATATAGATTAATACATATTAAGTATGCATATTTGTATTTATAAGCTAACCTCATATAAGTAACAATATCAATAGCTGATAATTCCTCTAGTTCATAAAATTCTTTAACCTCCTTCACACCAATGAAAGAAAATGATGGTTTATCAAATAACCCTTCTTCAGACTCAGTGGTTATGAAGTTTTCTTTGGATAAATGCTCTAACAAATAATTAGGTAACTCATCCATGGTAGCTTGAGCAAGGGTCATACTCTGAGCCCCCACATCCTACTACAATATTTAATGAAATATAAGTATTAAAACTAAATCAATAAATATAATAAACAAATTAATATTAAACTTATAAACAAAATTATACTTCATGGGTGGTAGCAGAGGTTGGGTTCACTGCCTGACTTGCAGCAAAAGCTTGTTCTACATGGATGATGTTATTAGACTGTCCTATTGGCATGCTATGTTGCATTGTTGCCAATATGGCCTCTAAAGTAGCAAGTCTTTACTGTTGCTCATTGAGGCATTGCTCATGGTCATCAAATCATTATTGTTGTTGCTCAATTATTACTTCAAATTGTGCATTTGTCATTCACTTGGTTTTAGGTTGATTACTAAAAAACTTTTATGACAAGACAAATTTACGAACCTCACAAATTCGACCAAGACTTTCTTTAGCGCCTAATGCTAAAGACAATGGATTTTCACCATATTGGGTTGTTAGTTCACCAAATTTGACTTTGATAGCATAATTATCCTGAAAGACAATAATAAGATTGGCTGTAACAACAAATCTATACAAGTTAGTATACAGTCATGCATACAACCATAATGCCAATCATACATGATATTAAAAAAGTAGCTATACATATAATCTTTTTTACCATTTTTTCAGTTACTTCGCCTACAAATAATCCATCTTTTCATAGATTTCCTTGTTTCTAGACATCCTATCTAGAAACTTTGGTACCAGAACTCGTTGATTCCTATTAAATTACCAAAATATAAAAATCTGAATACATAAAAAATATATTCATAAATATTCATTAATGAGTATAAAACAAGTGTGCGAATACATGCAAGCTCATACTTTATATTTACATATCCTTTTATTGGTGTCCGATGGTGATATTGTTGTTTGGCCTAAATGTTCCATTAGTTTTCTTTGATTTTTTACAAAAATAAAAATTACGTCAATCACATATGAAGATCAAAGGATATATTGCATAAAGACTTATAAACAATTTTTTTGGTAATGGGTTTGCTTATTGAGAAATCTTTTGAATGCCGATATCGAACAAAATTTACCTAATCTTGAATAGTTATTACATCTGCATATGATGCAGGTAGAACAGCCAATACATCACCTTGATCAGCCAGTGGTAAAATATATTAGGTTGTCAATCTACTTTTAAAGTCTTTGAATATCTTTTTAGCAGATTACAACACAATATGTTTACAGTCAATTGGGATGTTGAACCGTTCTTAAATAATTTAACACAATTAGTATGAACACATTAAATTTCAATTAAATGATCATTTGGCAAATTTTATGAAATAATTGAATAAACATACCACAATCGATTGCCATATATCATCCTTTAGATCATCAGAAACTCATCGCTAATTAGTTTATATAATTGAAATCCTACTACAGACAATGGCTTTAATATGAGTAGCTAACTTGACAGCTCCTTCAAACATAGGCTGCCCATTTTGATTGAAGTCAACGTGAATTTTTGTGCCACTCACTTTAATTTGTTTATTTAGGCCCATTCCCTTTCTTTTTTGAGCTATAGGTGTGTTTTGTGCATGTTTAAAAGAAGGAGAATGATGTTGTTCAGAGTTCATAATACTTATAATTTTGATCATAATTATACAAATTACATAAAATAACCATCTAAATTTAACACGGTATGTAATTAAGTACAACTAATACCATATTATATACAGAAACACCATTTAGCAAACCAATCAGCAATGTGCTCAGACACACCTTTTAGTAAACCATTCAGAAACACCATTCAACAAAACCATTCAGCATATGATTCAGCATACCAATATCATACAATACAATTCAATAAAACAATATCACACAACAAGGTTTAGTAAACCACAATATTTAAAGAAAACTACATAGAAATAGCATACATGTAATGAAAAGTGCTTGGATGAATATGCTTACGGTGAAATTAATAAAAATATACATGCATACGTAAATAGTAAGGAATAAAAAAAATACTTCTATCGAATAATATAAATAATATAGTAAAGAAAAAAATAAAGATATATCGGTAAACAGAGAGGTGCGTGCCATTGATTTATTGAAGGTCGATGGTGACGATAGGGATAAAGAAACCTATAGCCTGATAGAAATGTGTTTATGGGTTTGGTTTGATTAATTAATGCAGCTTTTAATCATTCTCTGTACTAACAGTTTGTGATTTTGATGTTCAAGACAAGGGAACAAATATAAAAATTATAAATGAAGGCATTTTTTATGAAAAAACCACCTTTAATAATCCCGTTAAAATTTTAGTTGGAGATTATTGAAGGCATTTTTTACTAAAAGATGCCTTTAGTAATCGAAAAAATAATTTTGAAAGGAAATTATTAAAGGCATTTTTCTTAAAAAAAATACCTTTGATAATTCTGAATAAAAATTATTGAAGGCGTTTTTAGTAGAAAATCTCATTCACTGATATTTCTGTGATATGAATGGAAGGAATTATTGAAGGCGTATTATGTAGAAATACCTTCAATAAATTCTTTTAAAAAATTGTAACAAATTACTGAAAACATTTTTCTAGAAAAAAATGCCTTAAAAAATCTTCTTAAAATTATTAAAGTCATTTTATACAAAAAGACGCTTTTAATAATCTCAAAAATTTTTAAAAGAAAATTATTAAAGGCGTTTGTTCTAAAAAAATTCATTCAATAATTATGTACAAAATTAAAAGGAATTAGTGAAGGCATTTTTCTAGAATAAATGCCTTCACTAATCGTTTTAAAATTTGAGTAGTGAAATATTAAATGTCTTTTTCACTAAAAGACGCCTTTAATAATCTCAAAAATTTTTAAAAAGAAATTATTAAAGGTGTTTGTTCTAAAAAATCACCTTCAATAATTATGTACAAAAATTAAAAAGAATTATTAAAGGTATTTTTCTATAATAAATGCCTTTACTAACCGTCTTAAAATTTGAGTATTGGTATATTAAAGGTGTTTTTCACTAGAAAACGCCTTTAATAATCTAAAAAATTTTTCAAAAAAAATTATTGAAGGCATTTGTTCTAAAAAAATGCCTTCAATAATTATGTACAAAAATTATAATGAATTAGTGAAGAAACTTTTCTAGAATAAATGCCTTCACTAACCATTTTAAAATTTGAATAGTGAAATACTGAAAGTATTTTTTACTAGAAGACACTTTTAATAATCTCAAAAATTTTTTAAAAAAAATTATTAAAGGTGTTTGTTCTAAAAAAATGCTTTCAATAATTATGTACAAAAATTAAAAAGAATTAGTGAAGGCATTTTTTTGGAATAAACGCCTTCACTAACTGTCTTAAAATTTGAGTATTGGTATATTGAAGGTGTTTTTCACTCGAAAACGACTTTAATAATATAAAAAAATTTTAAAAAGAAATTATTGAAGATATTTTTCTGGAATAAACGCCTTCACTAACAATCTTAAAATTTGAGTAGTGGAACATTGAATGCATTTTTCACTAGAAGACACATTCAATAATTCCTTTAAAATTATTGAAGGAGTTAATGCAAAAAATACCTTTAATAAATGCCTTAAAAAAATAAAATGAATTAGTCAATGCATTTTTTTGGAATAAACGTTTTCAATAACCCTTTAAAATTTTAGTAGTATAATATTAAAAGCTTTTTGTACAGAGGATGCCTTTAATAATCCCAAATAATTTTTAAAAGAAAATTATGGAATGCATTTTTAGTAGAAAATCATCTTCACTGATATTCACAAATAAAAATGGAGGAATTATTGAAGGTTTATTATGCAAAAAACACCTTCAATAAATACACCATAAAAATTAGATAAAATTAGTGAAGCTATTTTTGGAGCATAAACGCCTTTAATAATCTCAAAGAATTCTACTACGACTCTGTTGAAGGAATTTATAATATATTAAAAAAATATTTAGGAAAAAATTATTGAAGGCATTTTTCTTAGTAATCATCTTTAATAATCTGGTCTAATAAAATTGCCCCCAAACTTAGCGCACCCAATCACCAACTTCAAGCTTCATCTTTTTTATTTTACTATTTCTCTTTTCAGATCAGCTATAATCTACTTTCTCTTTCTTTTAGCTTTTAGTATTCGAGCATTGTCTTTTATAACCTTATTTTTACTATTCATTAGTTATTTACTTTAGTTTTTACTTCATTCGACTATTCCTTTAGCTTTTGCAATTCTTGATTTTCTTTTTGGTTAAAACAATTTTCTCTAAAACCCACATTCTTCAAATACCTATTTGTAACCCATTATCTATTTCCCTTTCCCTTTCATTTTTTTCTTTTTCTAGGTTTCCTCTATTCCTATTTTACCTTATTTCAACTTCAACTATAAATACTATAATGTACTGTCTACGTTAGCAGTAGAGTTTTAACATTCATAATATCAAAATTGTGGAAAAAAATATGAAGGAAAAATCTTTTCCATTTGACATAAAATTGATGTAGCCCGAGACTTAAGTAATTCAAGCTTATGTTTTTCAAAAATTTTATAACAAAGTTCTTTAAAAAAGGTATACAAATCAATAAGAACTAAGCACACCTTATTAGGTAAAGACTATTGTATTACTATAGGAAAAAACTCTTGCATTAAGAGATGACAATCATAACTTTTAAGCCTTATTAGCTTATGTTGTTTAAGTTGTACACAACGTGAGATATTTGAAGAGTATTCATATGGAGTTTTCATTTCTTTAAGAATTGTTTAAAAAGATTTTTTTTTTCAATTAAGCTCATTTGATATGAAGCTTGAGGCAATTATTGAGAGTTAGTGCCAGGACAAGTCTTTGAAGGAAGAACACTCATTATACCCATTTTTACAAGGTCAAGTCATACTTTGTAGTTATCCTTTGACTTCTTTTCTTGTCCAATCAATGTACTAAGAATGTTATCACAAACATTTTTTTCTATATGTATCACATCAAGATTGATGCAATAGAAGATGTTCACAAGAAGGTAATGTGAACAAAATACTCTTTTTCTTCTATAGCCTATCTTCATTACTATTTCATTCTTTCAATTATCTCAACACTTCACTCTCGGATGGTGGTGAATAAGTACTTCTAAATTCTTGAGTCCAATAAAATGAGTTTTTATCATTCTAAAACCTGAGATTAGGTTGCAACCACCTACGATGGCACATGTAATAATAATTTTTACCATTTTGTAACCACTTAGATGCAGTATCAAACTATAACAAGGACATACATACTCTCCTCCAGTACTTTACCTAAATAAATTGGCATATGTAGGGAAGTCATTAACGGTCCAAATTAATGTTGCACATAGTTAAAAGTTTTAATTTTTTGAGGCATCAAAAGCCTGAACACTAACTTCCCAAAGTTCCTACAACTCTTTTACCAAAGGTTGTAGGTATATACCTATATTGTTTTCAGCACCTTTTGGACTAGGAATAAGTAGGGAAAGAATAAAGTTTGATTGTTTTATGCACATCCATAAAGGCAAGTTATAAGGTATCAATATAATAGCCTAAGTGTTATGTGTCACACTCATAGTTTTGAAAAGGTTAAAGCCATTAGAAGCCAATCCCAAGTGAATATTATGAGGGTCAAAGGAAAACTCAGGATATAAAGAATCTAAGCTAGAGAATTTGTAAGATGTCTTATACGTCTATCCTTAGTACGCTCATATTTATGTCAAATCATCAAGGGAGTAGTTTTTGAAGACATGAATAACCTTTATAGTCTTGGAATTAAAGGAAACCAACATAAAATCTTAGCAATTTTTTTTTTTGACACTATATCTTAGGGATTACTTTCTACACATTCAAGCTCTCTTTTCACCTAGAAATGTCATATTTTGAACATATTTTTTCATTTGCCTTATCCTTCTAAAACAACATGCAATCATTGGGACAAGCATGGATTTTTTCATATCCTAAACTAAAGGCAGAAATTATCTTTTTCAATTCTTAATAAGACCCTGATAATGTATTACCCTATGGCAAAGTAAGTTTCAAAACCTCTAACAATATATTAAAAGATTTATTTGTTCAACCATTAAAATACTTAATGTAAGATAAATAGATTACAAAGGAGAACTTTGTGAAGTTTTTACAATTTGGATATAGTTTCTCCTCTGCATCATTAAGTAAATCATAAGATTTGTCACTATCAATTCTATGACCATGGTATTGCTCTCCATTAGTATCTCTAGCTTGTATGTTACCCATATCAACATTCATAGCTCTTTCAACCATTATATCATGTAATAAATCATGAATGTTAGGACCTAATCTTTTTTTTTTTTTTGGCTATTAGTTGTTCCAGTAGGTAAACATGTATCCAAGACCTCATTGTAAAATATCTGTTGAACATATCCTTTAAGAAAACTATTACATATTATGTGATCAAATGCATCTCTCCTATAAACTCTAACTGTGTTGACACATTTAACATAAGGACACCAAAATTTTCCATATTTAGATGATATTGCAAAGAGAGGTCTAAAATGACTCATTTTATGTATTCTTCACTAGCTCTTAACGTGAGATTTATCCATGCCTTATCCATAGAATGTAACATGATTTACCTTACTAATAAAATTATATTTAATTTAAAAACTTAAATTAAAACAATAGTATTTAATTTTAGCACTAAATAAAATTTGGCTAGGTAAGCATAATGTTGCATTTTCATTAAGAATAATATTTTAGATGTACCTTTATAATTAAACTTATGTATTTTCTAGAGAAACACAACCAAGATCAGTTTTGGTTGAATAAGCAAAAGAAAGGCAGAGGGTAGAAAGAAAATAACTCAAAAGAAAAATAAGAATATTTGAAATAACTCACAATTGCAAAAGGATAAAGTTTTAAAGCTTGAAAATTTATACAAGGATTTTAGCTTAATAGTTAAAAAGATTAAAAGCGAGGGAGAGTGAGATGAGATAAGTTTCAAGCAAGGTAATGATTGAAAGGCAAGGTAAAGACAATGAGAACAAAATTTTCACTACTTTTGTTTTAATAAGTTTAGATTTTTTTTTTAAAAGATTCTCATTCCCCAGACGTGGGAACATAAAGTAAGAATGATGGATTATTGAAGGCATTTTTTACTAAAAAAAGTTTTGAATAATCTTTAGAAAATCTTGGCATCTGGTTATTCATGATGTTTATAGTTAAAAATACATTGAATAATCCCTTTCAATTTTTATGAAGGGATTATTAAAGGCTTTTTTTTTTTTTTGCTAAAAACGTCTTGAATAATGCCCAAAAATTTTTTATAGAGGATTATTAAAGGCGTTTTCTACCAAAAACACCTACAATAATCCTCTTCATTTTTTATGAGGGGATTAATCAAAGCATTTTAGCCTAAAAAACATCTTGAATAATCTCTTACAAAAAAATTGAATAGGTTATTAAAGGCATTTCTAGCCAACGACGCCTTGAATAATCCACTTATATTTTTTTGAATGGATTAGTCGAGGCTTTTTTACCAAAAACACCTTGAACAATCTCTTTCAATTTTTTAGAGAAAATTATTCGAGGTGATTTCTGCCAAAAAAGTCTTCAATAATTCCCTTTTTGTTTTTAGATCATTCCAGGCACTTTTGTGATAAAATACCTTGAATAATCCCTTTTAGGCCTTTATGATGAGATTATTGAAAGCTTTTTTGACAAGAAAAATGCCTTAAATAATCTCTAACAAAATATTGAATGGGGTTAGTGAATGCGTTTCTGGCAAAAAATACCTTGAATAAATCTTGTATTATTCAAGATATTTTTTGCAAAAAAACACCTTCAATAATCCCTTCTCATTTTTTTTAGGATCATTCAAGGCATTTTTATGATAAAAGCACCTTGAATAATCCTTTGGGGTTAGTCAAGATGTTTATGACCAAAAACGTATTGAATAATCCTTTTCAAGCATTTATGAAGAGATTATCGAAGGTAATTTTGTTGAGAAAATGCCTTGAATAATCTCTAACAAAATATTAAATGGGGTTATTGAAGGTATTTCTGGTAAAAAATACCTTGAATAAATCCTGAATTATTGAATGTGTTTTTGGTCAAAAATCCTTTAATAATCCCTTTTAAGTTTTTAGAGGGAACTATTCGAGACATTTTCTATCAAAAATACTTTCAATAATCACCTCTCATTTTGTTAGGATCATTCAAGGCACCTTTTAAGGCGTTTATGAGGAGATTATTAAAGGTGTTTTTGCCCAAAAAATACCTTGAATAATCCCTAAAAAAAATATTGAATGGGGTTATTGGAGGTATTTTTGGCCAAAAATACCTTGAATAAATCTTGGATTATTGAAAGCATTTTTTGCTAAAAACGCCTTTAATAATCCCATCCAATTTTTTAGAAGGGATTATTCAAGGTATTTTTTACAAAAAAATACCTTCAATAATCACATCTTTTTTTTGGGATCATTTAAGGCATTGAAGGCGTTTTTCTGATAAAATGCCTTAAATAATCCCTTGGGGTTACTCAAAGCATTTATGGTCAAAAATACTTTGAATAATCCCTTTCAAGCATTTATAAAAAGATTATTAAAGGTATTTTTGCCCAAAAAATACCTTCAATAATCCTTAACAAAATATTGAATGTGGTTATTAAAGGTATTTTTGGCAAAAATTGCATTGAATTATTCATGGATTATTGAAGGCATTTTTGGCTAAAAATGCTATCAATAATTTGTGATTTTTTTATTAGGATTATTCAAGGTGTTTTTGCCCAAAAAATACCTTAAATATTCCCTTAAAAAAATTGAAGGCATTTTTTTGGTAAAACACCTTTACTAATCATTTTTAAAATTCATTTCCCTGTTTTGAACTTTAGAATCTCAAACTGCTATTATAAAGAATGATTAAAAGCTATATTGCAACCAAACCAGAACTCCTAAACCAATTTAGTTTGCCTTTTGGTTTCTTTATTTCTCTCATCGTTGTCGACATTTAACAACTAAACGCCGTCGGACATATCTTTTTATCGGTATGTCCTTATTTTATTTGTTTTTTATATTATTTATATTCTTCGATATAGGTTTTTTTGTTCTTTACTATATATATTTTTTATTCATTCTACTATCATCTTAGTCATCCAATTTCCCTTCATTGCATGTATGGTATTTTTTTTGTAGTTTGGTTTAAATATTGTGGTTTGTTGAATGGTATTATGAAAATTATGTGTATTTTTTACTCATCATTTGTTTTACAGGGAACTCTTATTTAAGATGAGAATCATAGTATGTATTGTACTCTTAAAATATTATTGGTTTGAGGATGTTTTACATATATTGGTGTAGTAACTGTAGTATGATTATTATGTACTGTGTGAAATTTAGAGAGACAGTTTAGTTTGTTTCATATAATTATGATCAAAATTGTAGATATTATGAAATCCAAACAACATACTTTTTCTGCTACTAAGCATGAAGATACACCTATAGTGAAAAAAAAAAAGCAAGGGGACGAAATAGACAAATTCAAGTGATTGACATGAAAATTCATGTCAACTTCAATCAAAGTGGGTAACTTGTGCCTGATGGAGCTACCAAGTTGGATTGTCATATTGGAATGGTCGTTCATTGTAGCATTTTTATTACGTATCATAATTGGTTATGAGTCCCTGATGATAAAAAAGATTGTATATGGGAGTCGGTTGTGGTATACTTATTTAACTATTTCATAAAATTTATTAAATAATCATTTAATTGAAATTCAATGTGTTCATACTAATTGTGTTAAATTTATTAGGATTGGTTTGACATCCCACTTGAGTGTAAAAAACTTGTATTGCAATCAATTGGAAAAGTATTTGAAGACTTTAAAAGTATATTGACAACCCAATATATTTTACCGTTCACTGATCATAATGATGTCTTGGTTGTTCTATCTTCGTCATATGCAGATGTTATAAGTTACTAAGATTGGATAAATTTTGTTTGAGATAAACTATCAGAAGAATTTTTCTTAGACATACCCGTTACAAAAAATTGTTTATAAGATTTTATGTAATATATTCGATATCTTAATATGTGATTTACGTAATTACGTAATTTCTTTCCTTTCTAGAAAATCAAAGAACAACAAAAGAACATTCAGACAAATAAGTATATCACCATCGGACATCGAGATAGGGTTATGCAAATGTTAAGTATGAGCTTATAAGTATTCACATACTTGTTTTATACTCATAAATGAATATTTTTAAACATTCATTTAATAGATTTTGATTCTTATATATTGTTAATTTATTAGCAATCATCTAGGTCAAGCACTGAAGTTTCTAAATGGGATATGTAGAAACAAAGACATATGCAAAATGATGGATTCTTTGTAGATAAAGTAACTGAAAAACTAGCTAAAAAGATTGTATGTATAACTGCTCATTATATCACGTATAATTGGTTTTGTACTTGGCATGACTCTATACTTGTATAGATTTGTTGTTATTGCTATCTTATTATTGTCTTTTAGGATGATATTACTATTAGAATTAAATTTGATAAATTGGCAACCCACTATGGTGAATATTCTTTGTCTTTAGCATTAGAAGTGAAAGAAGAACATGATCAAGTTCATAAGGTTGGCAGATTTGTGTTGCCATTAAAGCTCTTCAATAATCAACCCAAAACCCCTCAAATGACAAATGAACAATATAAAGTAATCATTGAGCAACAACAGCAAAGACTTGATGATCAAGAGTAATGCCTAAATGATCAACAGTAACGACTTGCAGCTTTGGAGGTGATGTTGGTAGCAATACAGCTTAGCATGCCTGTAGGCCAGATGGATAGCATCATCCAGCTAGAACAAGCTTCCATTGTAAGTTAGGTAGGAAACCCAACCTCCGATACTAACCATAAAGTATTATTTTTTTTATTCACTTAATTTTTATTTGTTTATTATATTTATTGATTTAGTTTTAATACTTATATTTCGTTATATATTGTAGCAGAATATTGAGACTCAAAGGATGACCTTGCTTAGGCTGCCATTGATGTGTTATCTAATTATATACTTGATCATTTATTCGGAGAAAACTATATTACCATTGAGTCCGATGATGGGTTATTTGATCATTCATCAGTTTTTTACATTGGAAGGCTTAAGATTAAGAAATTTTGTGCCTTAAATGAAATATCAACTGCTGATATTATTGTCTATATGAGGTTAGCTTATAAATTTAAATATGCAAAATTAATATGTATTAATCTATATTACAGTGTATTACTAACTAGTATTATTGATTGTTAGTATGCAGCTTCATATATAGAGAGATCAAGGTAAAACAACTGACCCATGGATTCAGATTCGTTGGCCCGAATTTCCTTAGTGAAGAGAGTGACACTATCGTTTTTTGTGATCATCATGTGGGTCAATGCTTGCAAAATTGGGTCAATTATTTATTGGTATTGTATAATGCTACGTAAGTTATATTCATACAAATAATTATTCCAACCTTACTCGAATTTGAAATGATGTCTATTCTGAGTATATCATTTTTATTATTTTGCACTCATCATTAGTAACTTATTGTGATTGATACTGATTCCTTAATGCCATACTTATTTAATTCTACTTAACCAATGGTGAAGCCTAACCCTGATATTCAAAATTTTATAAAGAGGTATTACATGTTATTCTATTATCTTATGTTTCTTCAAAATTATTTTTATTTTTGTGTTAAGTATTTTTTTTGTTCAATTTAGGGGAATGTCTACAGTTGATAAGAAAGCAAAGATAAATTAGGTGTCATTACTAGTAAATGTGAAATTTATTCTTTTATGCTGAGTTTGTTTAGATAAATATTTATTAAACCCATTAAATTTATTTTTCAGGTGCTTCCTTAACCAAGATATACTAAATGTGGATATTATGTCCTTCATTTTATGAGGGAGATAGTTTTATATGATTTTATGACCACACCATTCAAGGTTAGTATTAATTTCATACAATCATAATATCTTCCAAAAAAAAGCTAAACTATATTCTCGTTTATTAACATTTACTTTTGATTTTTTTTTTATAGTGGGAGAGTAAAAGAAGCTTCACGATAGATGAACTTGATGAAGTTCATAAAAAGTGGGCTGAGTATATATTATCGTTTGCTACACCTTGAGGTTGGAGATTGTTGGTTAGGTGTAAATATATGCATTTAATTTTTTATAATGTTTTTAACATGCCATGTTGAATGGATAATTAAAGTTTCTAGATTGGGGTGTTGGTTTAATATTAATGGTATATATTTGTTTTATATCAATTGGCAGCTTATTTGCATACACCTATATTGAGTACGATTATTTGAAAAAAGTATATTTATATGACAATGTTATCAGTTATAAATTGGATGTGTGGTCAATTTATTGAAATACTGCAATGTTCGTAATGTAAATTCCAAAATGTAATTCATAGTATCACATGTAAAAATCAAATGTTTTATGGGCATAAACCTACAACAGACTTGCATTCATTTTCAGAGGTGCCTTTCAAAATGCTAACAATTATTTTTCCATGTTTTAGTCAAGTCAAATGACTTAAATTGAATGCATTTTTGGTTAGAAATGCCTTGAATAAGCCTTTAATTTTTTTTGAGTAGATTATTAAAGGTGTTTTTGGCAAAAAATGCCTTGAATAATCCTTTAAAAAAATTGAATAGAGTTAGTTAAGGCATTTATGGCCAAAACCACCTTGAATAATTTTTTACAAAATATTGAATGGGGTTATTGAATGCGTTTTTAACTAAAAATGCCTTTAATAATCTACGAATTATTCATTTAGAGGGGATTGTTCTATAAAAAATACCTTCAGTAATCCCAACATTTTTTTTTAAATATTCAAGGCGTTTTTACTTAGAAAATGTCTTAAATATTACCTTAAAGGCATTTTTTTGCTAAAAATGCATTGAATAATCTATTCAATGCATTTTTAGCAAAAAATGTCTTTAATAATCTACGAATTATTCATTTAGAGGGGATTGTTCAAGGTGTTTTCTATAAAAAATACCTTCAATAATCCCAACGTTTTTTTAAAAAAATATTTAAGGCGTTTTTGCTTAGAAAATACCTTAAATATTACCTTAAAAAAGTTGAAGGTATTTTTTTTGTCAAACGTTTTGTGATCATTCTTAAAATTTATTCTCCTTTCTTAAACTTTGAAATCATAAACTGCTAATACAATTAACGATAAATATTATTTTATAAAAACAACTTTTACAAATAACATAGAAAAATATTTATATGAATATAAATACTACTATATATGTAGATTATTTATAATTTGACTTTCGATCTAGAATGATTTTAAAATTTTATGAAACCATATTAAAATTGAAAAATTAATTAAAACCAAATTAATGTAATATTTAAATTTAAAAAATTTTAAGTTTAATATTTAATTATAAATTTATAAATTAATATAACACTTACAAATTTTATTTAAAACTTATTATCATTTAAAATTAATTAAGTTACAAATTTTATTTATTAATAATTATAGCTTTTATCAAATTATAGTTTTTGAAAATTTTTATTAGCGGGAAATATTATGAGCTAATATTTTTTAAAAAAAAAATTAAGAATAAATTTTTTTTAGCTTATACTGACAATTATTATAACCATCAATATATAACATATTTATACCGATAGATATTTATATACCATCAAAAAAAATTTACCTATACCGACGGATTTATAAAGTGTTGGTGCATGCATTATCTATAGTGACAGTAACAAAAATCCGTTAGTATAGATTTTTTTACTTACATAATTTGACCATCAGTATAGATAAGTGTCAGTATATAACATATTTATATTGACGGATAATTATATACTGTCAAAAAAAGTTTATCTATACCGACGATTGTATAAAATGTTAGTAAATGTGTGGTATATTATGACGATATTAAAAATCTGTTAGTAAAAATCTTTTTTACTGACGTAATTTGACTGTCAATATAACCAAGCCTCAGTATATGAAAAATTTTTTGTAGTGTCCTTAGACACACTTCTCCCTTGCCTCTTTTCCTAACTTCTTTAGTTTATCAATTATTATATCATCTTCACAATTTGCGCTCATAACCAATAGTTTACCTATTTTCCATGTAGATTCTGCATCATTAGCACATAAAATCCTTCTTCTATTCGGGAAATCCCTGTCAGATAGAGACTTATTTACTATCAAATTTTTCTTTGATCTACTCTTACAAGCTTTTAATTCTTTTCTTAACTTCTTCCCTTTTCTCTTTCTTCCTTCAGGTAGTCTATTCCACAATTCCTTTTCAATTTCAAAGATTCTTCTCATTTTTCTCGATCTATTCACTCTGTTGTTAATGCCATCTACATTCGTTCCCATACACCTTAGTGGACTACTACTTCTTGATGTTGTGATTTCATTCTTCTCCTAACTCTACTTGCTTTCAATTGAAAAGCCACCCTCTATACCATTATTCTTGTTAATCGTTCCTAATAGTATTTCTTTCGTAGATTCAGCCACCACTGTTTTTTCCTTTTCATTTAACTTATTAAAATTTTCTCTTTCTTTCTCCATGCTATTAATTTCCAAATACCCAACCCTTTCAAAGAGTTGTCCCCATTTAATTTAACCTCATTCCTCTTGCAGCCTCTATTAATCCCCATGTATGCTTTCTTGTAAATATTAACATTTTTAGTAATATCTCTGCTTTCTGCATGAAATCCAGCTTTCACGTAGTCCATTTCCTCTCCTACCTTCCTAGTCTTTCCACGAGTCCCATTTTCTTTTACAATCACTGCTCTTTCCTTATATACTTGCGTCTTTTCCATTTCACCATCTTCTTCATAGTTTCCTTCCTCTTTTTCACTGCACCCTACATATGAAGCTTTGGGTTTGGCATAGCTCTGACTATTACATTAGCATATCACGATGACTTCAGTTCCCAATTCTGTCACCTTAATTGGATATTAACTTCTTCCACAATCTAACATGATTATCTCATCAATAGATTCCATTTGGTCTATCATTATGAACATAGCTCCTTTACTAAACTCTTCATTCCTTAGAGTGTTTTCCTCCATGTAAATCAATTCTCCACAAATACCAGCAATATTTTGAAAGTACTGTGATTCCATGCATGCAGAGGAATTCCATAACACATTACCCATGTTGTCCTAAACCTATACTCCAATTATTCTGGCCACTGTTTTCCAAATTTTTTTTAACTAATATATCATGCAACCCCTTTCCTTCTAAATTCCGTCCTTACAGACTTTACTTGATAATAACATCTACTAATACCAATCCTACACTTTTCCAGATTATGCATTATCTTCATGTCCACTTTTCCCATACAACTTCTACCTTTTTTCCTTTTTTGTATGCTTTCATGTCTCCTCTTTTTTACTCCTATATGTTGGGATTTACCTTGAATCTCAAAATCCCACATCGAAAGTTAAGTAAGTTTGAATTTGTCTTGTATCCCACATCGGGAGTTTAGTAAAGGTATAAAGGGTTTCACCCTTATAAATAAGATGTTTTGATTTTAGTTTAGTAATTCCAGAAAGTTAGATACCAAGAGAATAGCTAAGTGAGTAGGCTATTAAAGGGTGTAATTGGGTTTGGGGGTTAAGTTTTGAGTAAGAAGTTTTATGAGACTTTTCTCATTCTAAAAGTCTCACAATTGTAAAGATTTATTTGTTAGTGGATTGTGTTTGGAGTAGGCCATTTTGAGTTGAGCCAAACCAAATATATTTGTGTGTTCTTATTCTTGATTTGAGCTTACTATTTTGTGTGTGGTTGCTGCGCGTGGGTGTTGTTTTTCCCAACAAGTAGTATCAGAGCGATGTTCGAGGTTTAAGGTTCGTGGGTCCAAGAGATCGTGAAGCAATGTTTGAAGATGTCTGAAGAAGGTATGTCTGGTATGGTATGAATTTTAAATTTTAAAGGTATAAAATAAAATAATATGATGAATAATATTATATTAAATAATATCATCTTATTTTATATTTGATATATATATATAAATTATGATAGGATAATTTATTTATTAGTTAAAATTATCATTCGTAAAAAATGATACAATTTAAATTATTGATATAATTTTTAAAAGTATAATAGGATATGTAAGTTCAATTCCATGAATTAAAAATAATCCTCTCTACTTTGAAAGGATTGAATGAAACTATACTAAGAAGATGATTATTTTCTTTAAATACAAATCAAATATAATATAGAATGATTATCATTTTATCCTATTTATCATTTTATGTATAAAAAAAAAAACCTAAATCTATTAAAATTAATGATTAAAAAAATAGAAAACTTTTTTATGTAGGTTAATTCCTCCCTTTAATATATATATATATATATATATATATAATGAATTTTAAATTTTAAAGGTATCAAATGACAACGCCATTGCTTCCATTAATCCCGTCTTCCTCCTAAGTGTATTACAATTTATGTTTCTACGTACTATATAGATTTTTAATCTTGTTGGTTCTAATTTTTATTTATTTTTATTGTTCGTGTTGGACATATATCCAATAGACATGGATATAAAAATTTGATTCTTCATATAGACGAAAAATTCAGAAAAAATTGCATATATCCCTGTTAAAAAAATTCATATTCAAGCTCGGTCACCTTCCAATCCAAGTAACATAGGTTGTACTTGTATAGTTAAATTCAGAAGAAAAAGAATAATAATTATAATTTTTTACGCATCTTTTTCCCTCCTGAAAAATGAAAGCACAGTATATACAATAAACGTCGGGTCAAAATGAGAGTGAAATGAGAAAACCTGTAAGCCACTATTCATTTTCCAAGACATGTTGCTGATTGGAACCTTTCGCTTCGTGGGGTTGATGCAATGGAAGGCTTTTATTATTATTATTATTATTATTTTTGTGGAAACAAAAATGTGCTTTATTATAGACCCAAGAGAATAGCTTTTTTCTTTTTTCACCAGGGTAAAGATAAGCTTACGGATCAAACCTCTGCAAAGCTTTCAAAAAAAAAAAAAAGATGGTGCAATTGAAAGTTCAAGAAAAAAGTGGGATTTAAATGTTCGACTCAATAATAAATATACGTATTTCTGTAAAATTTTCCAAATGAAAAGAGAATGGAAAGAGCAATGTCATACATATCAATTCCCCTTTATCACCATTACCATGCATTTGCATGCAAAACTACAAATATTTTCTCATGGCACAATCAAGCTGACTTCACTTATGTTTTAGCTTTTTTTGTTTCTTGAACAAAAAAAATTTAAAGTTTTGTTCAAAATAATTCATTTAACATTTCTAATTTTTATTTGATAGATCAAATTCAAGATAGAAAATTACCCAATTTAAACCAAAAGAGTTTAGATGGTTTTTACTTTGTATTTTATACACAAGTGAGCTGACCAGCATCAGCCCGATTACCAAATGTGGCCTGTTCAGATCCATAACGTCCGGTTTTTGAGTCCAATTTGAAACAAGTCGATGTGGGTAAATCCATTTCTAAGTCCGCGATTCGGTCCACTCGATTGAATATCCAAAAGCCCAAAACCTATAATCCCTTCCTTTTCTTGTATAACAATCTGCCAGTTAAAACCGGTCTGCTCCTACCAATCCGATGAATCAGGAACAAACAAGTAAGCAGCAAATTACGAAAAGAGTGAAGCAATGTTAAGAGCAACTCATTTCCCACTCACAAGATACCCAACTGTCTTTGCTCTCAGGCAGTCTTTGGTTCCAATTCTCAGCATCTCTTCCTTCCCTTCTTCTTTTCTTCAGAAACTCTCCACATTTTCTGCTTTTCACTCATTCTCCAATCCCCTCTCACCCACCCGCCCTTCTCTTGTAGCTCTTACTCCCAGGCAACTCTCTCCCATGGTGGGTCATCCACAACTCAGACCATCAGGTTAGTGATTTTATAAAAACCCATGTTTTTTCTTTTCTTTCTTTTTTTTTTTCCTCTAATTTGGATTATAATTATTTTATTGTAGCTTCATTTAACTCTGAGAGTAGCTCTGGAGGTAGCAGAGAAATATTGGTTCAGCACTTACTTCTAAAAGAAGATGATCAGAAGCTCTTGTTGGAGCTTCAACAGAGAATTGCAGAAGGTTTGTCTTGTCAGATTCTAATATTGTTAACTGAATTTTAGAGTTTATAGTATGCTATTTCATGAATATCTCATTTAGGGGTTTGCTGATTACTACCACAAAAGAGGACTATGATTTTATTAAAGTAACTTAGACTGTAAAAATACAAAAGTAAGTAAATATTTTTGAAAAATAAATCTTAACAATTGATTTGTAAGATTAAAGTCAATTTTGTTGTATTAGAAAAATGTGTGATTTTATCTCTATATAGAATAATTGTATTAGAATTGGTGTTGTATTTAGTTGTTTGTTCAATTTTAATTAATTATTAATTTAACTTTCTATTATTTGCTTTTGCTTTATAGCAACTTTTTAGAAACAAAAAACCTATGTGCTCAAAGCAACAATCGAATACATCATAGAGTAGAGTCAATTTTGATGCTATATGTATAATATTTAATTGTCACAAATGTTTTAGCATTGATTTTTTGTTGTTTGTTTGGTGAAGGAGAGGATTTAAGTGATCTTGCGGTTGAATACTCAATATGTCCATCCAAAGAAGAGGGAGGAATGCTTGGCTGGGTGAGAAAGGGGCAAATGGTACATCAATTCACCAAATTTATTTTATTTTGTTTTTAAACATTTATTCTTTGAAGAGTTAAAAATATAGTAAGAATCTTAGCTAGTTAGTATTAAATTTCTGGTAGCAACATTCAAACTTTTATTTTTAGTTTAAATTGATGACTTTGTTTTGTTAATTCACTTAAAAAGGAAACAATTTTCAAGCTGTCAATAGACAGACCTGCTTAATTTTGAAGATTTTACAAAATTTTATTCTTGCATATATACCTGTGTAGTCCTATGAAGTGGATTTTACTGATTCAAAAATTTAGTCGGCTTATATTGAATTTAAGATTGGAAAAACTTGGAGTTAACTATGCTGATAATATTGGCCAAAAACTATGCTAATAATGCCTTTTTGTGTGTGTGTGTGTGGGAAAAATGATCTGTTAATTTGGGTTCTAGGATGCAATCTTATAAGGTAAATTTTTGTGCTGTATCTCCCCCTTCTGGTTCTTCTTGGACTCTGTTAATTTCTTGCATTTGCCATAAACTTCAGATAGAACCTTTCAACTATGAAGTGTTGTTCATGTGAGGGCATAGTTAATGGTCTGCTATTCCACATAGCAGGCATTTTGCACCAGATTTGCTTATGCATGATAGAGCCTCACTTACAAGAAATCTCCCCTAGATTCTGTCTTGATTGCTTCTAGATTGACCCCTTGTGATGCTTTGTGGGCTTTCTATGCATTTTATTGCCCCTGTAGCCTGTACAAAACGCTATCTGTTATTCGGATTTTGGTTCAGTTTAGGTTCAATGATAAGTCTGCTTATTGAAAATTTAACATTTATATGATTTAATTCTTTTTGATGGAATTTATGGCACGGTTTGTGAAATATGTTTATTCACATTTCTTTATGCTTACTGCAATTTAGACAAGAAGGCAAAAGTTTAAATTTACTTGCAAACATGTTTGATGGATCTTTTCTCTTGGTAAAATTGATCAGGTACCAGAATTTGAGGAGGCTGCATTCAGTGCACCTTTAAACAAAGTTGTGAAATGTAAAACTAATTTTGGATGGCACTTGTTACAAGTTCTATCTGAGAGGTATGCCTTGGAACACTCAGCCCAATTGAAACCTGTGCTTGATTAAGCAAAGCAGATTCTAACTCTCCTTTAGCTTGCTTCAGGGAAGAATCATTGCTTAAAGACATTCAACCAGAGGAGTTTCATGCAAAAATGCAAGATCCCAGTTTCATTGAAGAGGCACAGTTGATAGATGTCCGGGAACCTGAAGAAGTGTATGCCTGTGTATTTTATTTTGTGTGCTTCCATAACTGGAAAAAGAAAAAAAATTATGTGGATTTTCCAATTTTACATGTTTAAAAGATGAATGAGATGGACATCCACAGTTACTGTAATTACTTTTTCTTCTAGGTATAAAAATTATAGCAAAATTACAGCATAACAACTCTAAATGCTCAGAGTTTTAGGCGATATGGTAGGAAAGAATTTTAACTCTTAATTCATTAAGCATTGATATGAAGCTGTTAAGCATTAGGCCACGAGATAATATGCAAGAAAAATGGGATGGCATGAAGAGTTTAAAAGTTATAGTATTTGACATGGGTAAGAAAACGTTCCTGGAAATTTTCCTATTTATTACTGTACTAGAAATTGGAATCATTTTTGAAGTCTCTTTAATGCTCATAATTCTATTGTAGCATTTCAGAAAGCAGAATCTTGGTTGTTCCCGTTAGCTATCTGAAGTTTTATCTTTAGTAATGTTAGAAAAATCATGTAATACAATATTTACCAATAATTCAATTAGTGAATTATATCACCATAAGGCACTCTAGAGCTGGAACATTTCACACAATGGTCGTACACCTTGTTTTACCTTTGATGAGGATGATATCTGCTTTAAATTGATGTCTCAATCTTTTTGGCATCATGATAGGTCCCAAGCTTCTTTGCCAGGATTCCAGGTTCTTCCTCTCCGCCAGTTTGGAATTTGGGGACCAGAAATAACTAGCAAGTTTGATCCAATGAAGGATACATATGTCATGGTGAGTATTTTCTTGTCAGTCCCAAAGATTCAACCTTTTATTTTTTCTGCATTTAGCTAAGAAAAATGAATGGCATCTAAATCTGATTATAAATTATGAACAGTTTGTCTTGCTGAAAAGAATCTTTATCATTATTTCTTTAATTTACCTTTAAGCTGTTTTTTGTTCTTGGCAGGGTCATGTTTATTAGTATAAATGGAGTTGCTGCTTGGTACTAAATGATGTTAGTAGATTTGGCATTTGGTGCATAACCTGTGTCCTTGCATGTGTTATTACTTGGTTTCCACTCGTTTGAACTTCCTTGGAGAGGCATTGGTGGAAGAATAGGCTTGAATCTCCCATAGAATTTTCAAATTTTCTTAGTTTCAGCACTCCTTTTTCTTATAAGGCTATCGATGAATTGAAAATCTATTCTTCCTAGATTTTATAGGTTCCTACTTAGTTTCTATAGGTTAATTTTTTGGTGGGCCTGTGAAGCTAATTTTCTTGACTAACCAGCCCTGGAGTCTTTATTTGGATTAGCTAGTCTGTCTGACTTTCTTTCGGTGTATTGGATGGATTTTAAGTACTTTCTTCCATGATCACATGGTCGTTTCATGCTTGCCTCTAAAAGCCAACTCCAACCAGAAATTCAACTATTCTTCCATTGAAATTTGGATAAGCTGCAGATTGGGTGTGTCTTTGTTGAGGAGCTCAAATGTAGTTTTAATTAATGTGTCCATGGAAGTAGGGTAAATTGTCAGAGATCCTAAGCTTTAATTTTTGGACTTCTGGAAGCCAAGTACAGGAGATCTTATTGTGGTTGTGGTAATTGTTCAACTGAAAAGCCTTTTGTTGGAGCATCCCTAGGTTTTTACATCTCTTAATCGGAGGGGACTCTCTTCTGATGCTATTGGTTGAGTGAGATCTGGTTAATTATGTTTCTGGCTATACGCAAAGAGGATGTGCAAAGATAAAATTAGAAATCAAATAATCCTAATAGTAGCTGATCAAGAGAGCTGATTTTCTGGGCAAAGAAGGCACAAGAATCAGTAATTCTTTTGTGTTAATTTTTTTGTTCGTGTTTTATAGCTGTTTTCTGGATTTGGAATATTTCTCTGGTCACAGCTAGTCAAGGTTTTTCTTAGTTGATGCAATTACACTGGCTGGCTTCTGTCATATTGCACTGTGTAACCACTGATATATTACCTTTGAATGTACTAGATTGTTTATCTTTAAGCTATTTGTTATGGATTTCGGCAGGGGAGATTAATAATTGGTATCTATTATAGTATCTGGTTGCAGTCTTGCCCATGAATAGTTTGTTTCCATTATAAAAGGAATCTTCCAGCCATGAGCTTCTGTACCTGGTTTTCCCTTATTGTTCTGTTTTCAAAGGCACAATTTGTGCAAGATCTTCACTGTGTAAATTCATGGGATAAACTCCTTTCATTTCTATAAATCATTTTAAGTTTTGCTTTATAGATCAATAAAATGATTTTTCTTCTGATTGGATGCCACTGTTCTAAGGTGAGTTCTTTATTCTACTTGTAAGGATGCTTTTGACTGCAGTTAATTATGAATAGCATTTAATGTTCAATAGTCTCTCCTGTCTTTTCTTCTTGTTTCTTGCTTCTTTCCTTTTGATGTTGCATTTTAATATGTTAAAATTTATTATCCAGTGTCATCATGGCATGCGGTCCTTACAGGTTGCCAAGTGGTTGCAGACTCAGGTTAAGCTTATTATCATACATTCTCCCTTTTGCTTTACTTCTCTTTCACAGTTCTTGTATGTGTTTCTTTGGCATTCACATTCGCTTTCATGGGTTTCATTAGGACTCAAAGCTCCTCATTCCTCCACCCTCCCTTTTTAGAAAAACCAATGACCAGTTAGCCACTTGTTCTGTGCTGTAATTATGATATCATTGAATGCTTACATTATGCTTCTTATTGGATGCAATGTAAGTTTGTGGTATAGCATTGAGGGAGGTTAGAGAGCAACAACAATATTTTAACCTTGTCTTTATTCCATTCTCTAGATTTTAAAGCCAATATGGTCAGAAGGATAGGCAAATCACTCAATAACAGAAAAGTTAGTGTCTGCCTTATAGATGCAGCCTGTTTTTCCAGAGGGCCATCTTGAAAAAGGTTAAGCGCATGCAAAACATTTATTAAAAGGTCTATTGTCTTTCAAACAGAAAAGGTTGTCCTTTTATTGGGTTGGATTTGTTGTTGGGGTGGAGAATTTGAAAATGGTGGAAAGGGGTTACATTGTTTTCTTTACTTCTCCTTTCTACTGACTAGTTGGTTCGTGTATACATCACAAGATCATGGAGAATAAGTTTAGATGAAACAGAAATTTTTATCTGATTAAATCCACCATCTGGTTATTATTCTCTGCCTTCTTGTGCGTACATTTTAAGTTTCAAGTTGAGACCATTCCAGTTTCTATTTCCTGACCGGTTTATTTTGTTTGCGATCATCTGAGGTTTCTTTCATGCCTTTTTTTTCTATTTTGCTGGTTCTTTCTTGACTAAATTATTTATTTATTTATTTATTTTGTTGCTCAGGGATTTAGGAAAGTGTTTAATCTATATGGGGGAATACATGCTTACGCGACCAAGGTGGATCCTTCAGTTCCTACTTACTGAGATTCTCTCACGCAACCCCTGCTCCTCTTTTTCCAAATGTTTTATTCACAAAATCTTAGCTTTATACTTGGAGTCAAATTGCATATTGAGGCTGTAATAACAATGGATCAATCTGCTTTCCCTTTACAAAATATATTAGGTTCCTTGGGAAACATGGTTTCAGAAGCCATATGCAGATCTGAAATGGATTTAGTCCATATTTTTGTCTTTGCACTCCCTGTATCGTAAGCACTCCGAGATATACAGTTTCATTGACAATAATTATCAAGTGGAATAAAAAATGAAACTTTAGTTATACTTCTATTGTTGCCTTTTCTTTCCCCTCGAAATACTTCGTTATTGCTTAATTATAATTATTCTACTATAATATTTGGAGTGAGTTTTACATAAAAACTTATTACAGATACTTGGTTTTATTCATAAAACCTTTATCTCATTCCTTCTATTGTTTTTTTTTTTTCCATTTTTTTAAATTTTTATTATGTGTGATATAATTCTCATTTCTTATTCTATATTTTTCGTAAAAACATACACCATGACAATTATAACTGAGTGTTGCTTTTTCATAGATGGAAACGTTAGAAAGTACAAGGAAAAAAAATAAAAAACACCTGTTATACTGTTACAAAATAGATTTCGATAATTGTAAATATAATAAAATTTTGATATAAAAAAGGCATAAAATTGTTACTGTTTGAAATTGACAAAAATTGTATATAAATTTGATAAAAAATAAAAAAAAAAGTGTTTTGTGTTTAAGTGTTGATATGAAAATTATATATAAATTTGATAAAAAAAATGTGTTTTGTGTTTAAATTTTGATGCGAAAATTGTGTATCAGTTTAACAAAAATAAAAAAAAAAATTTTTTATTTAAGTGTTACACAAAATTTGTATATGAATTAGGTGAAAATAAAAAATATGTTTTGTGTTTAAATATTCATACAAATTATAATATGATAATTTTTAAATTTAATACATATTTAATATAAAATAAACATGAATATATACATGAATATATAGAAATTGTCAAATATATCCAAAAAGCAAGGAAAATCTTGCTATTGAAACAACCTTTACAATCATTGGAAGCTAATGCTTGCTCCCAAGTTCCATATCCAAATTTTTACATGGTAGCTGACACATTTGATAAGTATATTGGAATTATTTAGTATTTGCAATGAAAATTGTTTTAACTTATTTTTTAAAAGAATAAATATCACCTATTCACATATTAAGTTTGCCCCTACTAACCATAAATACCGGATGTTGGATCTGCCCCTAGATACGAATCCATGTATGTTTTGAGAAGACAGGAAAAACTGGTATTTTTTTCCCCATAAAGATAGCTAGCAGTGTTCCTGGAAGATGCCAAAGCAAGCCGGCTTAATTGAAAATGGGTTTGGGTTTGCCTGAAATAGATTTGATCATATTGGGAATGGCTTCACGTTTTCAAACAATAACAAAAGCTCGAATATATTTCTAAGTAAATTTGACAGTCCAAAACAAAACCCAAAAGTTATGTCATGAAATGACGGGAGGGGAAATCTAAAATCTTGTCATAGCAAGAATGAAGGCAACTCTTAACAGTTGCAGTCCTTTTCTCTTTTTAACCGTTGGTGGAAGTCCCTAAAAGACAGGAAAACAGTTTTTCAATATATGGCCGAGAAGTCCTCTGGACCTTTGTCTCAAAAAAAAAAATGCATTTCCAACAGCTTCAAACAATGACTTTTAACAAAATTTAGACACGCTTAATCCTAAAATCCCTCACTATCAATCCCCTTCAATTTCTACACCAAAATCCAAGCTGGTGTACTAATCTTTCAACCATTTTTTCTCACTCTATACATTGTCTCTCTCTTTTTGTAGCAGGTTTTTCTTCAGCCTTAATCAGAATTTCTAAAATTCTCCCTCTGCTTAAGGCCTTCAAACCCCCACCTATCTCTAGCTCCCTTCCACAATGGGGAATTGTTGCTCTCGAGGCAACCCTGCCGATGCCCCTGACACCAATGGAAAGGGAGACACCACTCTTGATAGTGGTAACAATCCTAGCAGTTCTTCCCTGCATGAGAGTTCCGCCCAAAACCAACCAAAGCATGCACAAGCTTCACCCTCTCCAGGAGCCTCCTCCAAGCCTTCCAAGCCTACCCCTATTGGACCAGTCTTAGGCCGCCCCATGGAAGATGTCAAATCCACCTACAACATTGGCAAAGAATTGGGCAGGGGACAGTTTGGAGTTACGCATTTATGTACCAACAAGTCAACGGGGGAACAGTTCGCATGCAAGACAATTGCGAAGAGGAAACTTGTTAACAAGGAGGATATTGAGGATGTTAGAAGGGAGGTGCAGATCATGCACCATTTGACGGGTCAGCCTAACATTGTGGAACTCAAGGGAGCTTACGAGGATAAGCATTCGGTTCATTTGGTGATGGAGCTATGTGCTGGAGGAGAGCTGTTTGATAGGATCATTGCTAAGGGCCATTACACCGAGCGTGCAGCTGCTTCTTTGCTGAGGATAATTGTTCAGATTGTGCACACATGCCATTCTATGGGGGTTATCCACAGGGATCTCAAGCCTGAGAATTTCCTGTTGTTGAACAAGGAGGAAAATTCCCCTCTCAAAGCCACAGATTTTGGTCTATCAGTCTTTTACAAGCCAGGTTGACATAATTTTATTCATCTTCGCATTTTTTTTCTCCTTAGTTTCCTCAGTTTTGATATGTATGACAATAAACAATATGATTTTGCTTGCCTTCCGAACAGGTGACGTATTTAAAGATATCGTTGGTAGCGCATATTATATTGCACCTGAAGTCTTGAAGAGGAAATATGGACCAGAAGCCGATATATGGAGCATTGGAGTTATGTTGTATATTCTTCTATCTGGTGTTCCTCCCTTCTGGGCAGGTAAGTAATTATATTGTCAGTCTCATTCCCCTCCTTTTTTTATTCAACCTTTTGACAAAAGTAGACAGAATCCTAATAAATGTAATACTGAAGCTTGAAGCTTGATTATTTTTCCTGACCATAGAATCCGAACATGGAATATTCAATTCAATTTTGCGAGGCCACATTGATTTCACGACCGATCCATGGCCTTCAATTTCACCACAAGCAAAGGATCTTGTCCGGAAGATGCTAAATTCGGATCCCAAGCAGAGGTTAACCGCCATCCAGGTTCTAAGTAAGTATATGCCTTCAAATTCAGTATGTAGGATTATCTGGAAATATCCGTATGCATCCATTCTATTTGCTTGGGAAAAAAAAACAAGAAAGAATATCTGATAGGGAATGAACATGTCTCCCCTATCTGGACATTATGCATGACATGTTTCTGTGTATGGCCATCAACAGGTCATCCATGGATCAAAGAGGATGGTGAAGCCCCTGATACACCTCTTGACAATGCAGTACTAAGCAGGCTCAAACAGTTCAAAGCAATGAACAAGTTCAAAAAAGTTGCTTTGCGGGTACTGAATCCTTACTAACATCTCATTGATTAGACTTCCCAAAAAATTCATAACGATTTAATGAAGGTCTAACTGCTTCATTAGTAATCAAAAAAATGTACGAGTATGCTTGATAGATAACTCCAGGAAATTTTGTTTCTCATCAAATTTTCCTGAAATTCTTGGTAGGTCATTGCGGGCTGTTTATCAGAGGAAGAAATCATGGGATTGAAGGAGATGTTCAGGGGCATGGATACTGACAACAGCGGAACAATAACACTAGAAGAATTGAAGCAAGGTCTTGCTAAGCAAGGAACGAAGCTATCTGAATATGAAGTTAAACAACTAATGGAGGCTGTAAGTCTTTTCCAAAGATGTATACCATCTTTCTTTTTTGTCAATAAGATAAATATATGGTGCTTTTCTTAACTTTTACATCTTAAAAAAAAGGCTGATGCAGACGGAAATGGAACCATAGACTACGATGAGTTCATCACGGCTACAATGCATATGAACCGAATGGATAGAGAAGAGCATCTGTACCATGCCTTCCAGCACTTTGATAAAGACAATAGCGGGTAATGGTAGTAATAAAACTCAGCAACTGCAGCTAATTTCATTTATGTTCTGCATTTTTTTTTTTTTTGGTTTTAACTTCTGCATAACTGTGTAAGCCTACTTACAGTTACATCACGACTGAAGAACTAGAGCAAGCTCTCCGTGAATATGGCATGCATGATGGCAGAGACATAAAGGAAATCCTTTCTGAAGTTGACTCTGACAATGTAAGCAAAATATATATAATCCATTCCATTTTCAAACCAAAAACAAAGCAAATTCATCACCATTAAATCAATAGAAATGGTCATAAGCGCTTATGTCAAAAGGTTCCAATTTCCTATTTCCTCTCTTTCCCTTCATTTCAAGTTAAAAATCATGATGAATACACACAGGCATGACACTATAAATTGTTAAAACAAGTATTGCATAAATTATAAATGTTTGACATTTTTGCAGGATGGAAGGATCAACTATGATGAGTTTGTCGCAATGATGAGAAAAGGGAACCCTGAAGCAAACCCGAAGAAGCGGCGTGACGTATTCGTTTGATTTTGGTGTTGGTTTAAGGAGGGTAAAACAGAGAAGGAGATCATTGTGAATATTCCCTTAGAAGGCTAATGAATGGCGGAGCTGATGTGAAAATATGCATGCATGAAAATTTTTAATACAAATTCTTGCAAAGGGTAATGCATATTTTTACATTAACTATACAAAATCAAGAGAACATTGGCAGATGATATGGTTATTGAGAAGATGGCTAAAAAGAAAAGAATGTTTGATGGCAATTTGAGGATTGTGAAATTCCGTCACCGTTTTATGAACATTTGCAACTGTGTCCACAAAAAAAGTCATTGTTTACTAATTTTTAGGAGATTTGAGCTTCATTGATGTCCACTTTTAGGAGTACGCGCATTACAATTTCTTATCTGTCTAACTGAAAATTACTCGAATCTTTTCATGTGTAACTTTTTAAATTTTTTGTTTGAGAAACTTTCAAACTATACTTTGCTGTTGCATTGTATTCATATACAAAATTTAATTAATGACAGTGATATAATACAATGGTACATGTTTTTGTTTCCTTTGGATGAATGGTTGAGTACTTTTGAAAAGAGAAGTTAATACTTTTTGGTTTTTACCAACCTTAAATATCTGTATCATATTTTAAATCCATAAACTTTCTTTTTAGTGTGAAGAAAAATTTGAAGTTGGCTCTTTGAATAAAGGATACATCATACATGCCCTTACAATTAAGTTGATCGAATGCTCGTGCTAAAGAAACATTTTTTTCGAAGAAAGAAGATATATGCATGCAAGTATACCATGCATGGTCAGCGATCAACACGTAATTCGTTGTCAGGTGTGATCTTGGTGCCAAATACTGACACATTCGGGATAGACTACAGAAATAAAGAACATCTTCTCTGAGCAAGGCAATCGGCTTCCTTTTTTCTACCATTAAAACCTAAAAGTTTTTCCTAATTTTTAAATTATGCTTATAAATTTTCCAAACAATAATTGACAGATTAGTTTGAAAATATTTCTCCAAAGTTGAGTCAAGTCAAAGAGGCCCATGTTGTTTGGCCCCACATTTAATCTAGTATATAGAGCGAAAAAGGAGGAAAAATTGGAGAGAATTGGAAGTTTCCCTGAATGGATTTCCAAATGACAGACTGCCAGTTGAAATTTTTACGAAAAAATTCTAATTGGTATTCCTGTACTCTTAACAGTTATTTTTCTTGTACAGATACAAAATTTTTTTTCTTGATTGTCTATACACACGAACTCAATTGTTTACCACGGTTTCCGACTACGAGGAAGGAGAAAGAGAGTTTTGCTGCTACCCATGGAAACGGCAACCGCTGCAAGTACAGTCTCCATTGAATCAGCCTGATCATGCGCTATCCAAAATCCTTGGATGAGCATTGCTGCTACAAAATTAACCCTCTCCATAATTAATCTTTTCTTTTTCATGAGGCACCAATAAATATGGCCATGGTGCTCTCCCCATAAATGTTAACTGCCTGATCATCAGAACGTATCGTATTTTGGGATCAATTCAATATTCTGATCAACAAACGTTATCGATATTCCTTCCTATTTTGGGATGAATTCACCAACTGACTAATGCCAAAGGCATTTAATACTCTATTCGTGCTTGTCTCACGACAAGTCCGCAACCTGTGGAAGAATCACCACCCTGGCAACACTTCTCCTGCTTGTTTTAGGATGAATCCATAACTTGTCCCTAGATGAATTCAATACCCCCCCCCCCCCCCCCCCAAAACTTCTTCCAATTTTCCAGGTAATTAATTAATGGTATGACTCCTCTATCTGAAAACAATAGACGAAGAGGAGAAAAGAAGAGCTTGATTAATCTCAAGCTTTGAGTTATCATATTTCCATTTACTTGACAACTATAAAAATTTCTTCTGAGTTGAAACGTAGATAAAAAATTTTACACATGATACGATACAATAAAAAAATGAAAATGAATTTAATAAAAATTATATATGAATTTTATAAAAATAAAAATATATATTTAATATTTCATATATTAACAAATATCATAATTTTGTAATTTTTATATTTTACACATGTTTTATATAATATAAACATAACACAAATATATAAACTACTACATCTATTGAAAAGGACACGAGTCAAGCAGGTGACGAGTATGTAATTAACTTTCTATCAATAATAATAGATGATAGATTTCTGCTTAGCATTGTGAAAATACACTCTGTAGTCCGTAGGCTTCTCTATTTGTTCTAATAGGCCTTGAACATCACTATTAATTTCATTTTTTTATTTTACCTTTAGATATTTACAATATGCAAAGAAATATAAATATACCTAGCTACTTAATTATTTGATTCAATAAAAAATACATAAATCGATACTGTAATAAAAATTATTTATTAAAATTTCTCAATCATTTCTTGCAACTGCTTCATGGCAGTTTAAAACTTCAGATCGTTTGATTGTCAACTAAACCCACTTACCTCCATCATTCCATTTAATTCAGAGGCAAAATGACAATTTATATTTTCTAAAAAAAAAAAAAAATTAGCGTTTACTCATTTCTATCGGACAATCAGACTGAAGTTTACATGATACCCATTTTATGAGAGCTTAGAATGGAGCTTAGCTTACATACATGGATTTGACTGTGAAACTTCGCCTAATATGATCACAAGAAGGAAAGTACTATTATTCATTGTAATAAAAGTACAATATAAATCTTCAATTTCAGATGCCTTAAACCAAAAACTATTATGAAAACCATATATAAAGTTGACTGCAGGTCAGAATTTGGGGACATAAGCAGTTGGGGCGAGCCGTGGGCGAGCCATGGCTGAAAGAGGCACAGCCTTTTGCAAGGCAAGCCCAAAGGCCTCGTCCATGTTTAATTCCCCACCATTTGGTAGCATCCACTCGAAAGAGTGAACCAACGTGCCTAAAATGTACCCAACTAGCACAATTCCCATCCTGGTTCCAGCACAAATCCTTCTTCCAGCACCAAATGGAATTAGCTCAAAATCGTTTCCTCGTGGATCGATTTTTGCATGTTTCCCATTCAAAAATCTTTCAGGTTTGAAATCTAGTGGATTTTCCCATACATCGGGGTCACGACCAATTGCCCAAATGTTGACACTAAGTCTAGTGTTTTTGGGGATATAGTAGCCATTAATCTCACATGCTTGGGCGGAAACTCGGGGTAAGTTCAAGGGAGTTGATGGATGTTTCCTGAATGTTTCTTTGCATAAGGCTTGAAAGTATGGAAGTTTTGGTATGTCAGATTCTTGAAGCCTTCTGTTTCTGCCAATGACTTTATCCATCTCTTCATGAGCTTTCTTGAATATTTTAGGATTTTTCATCATTTCAGCTAATGCCCATTCGATGATGCTTGAAGATGTGTCGGTTCCAGCGGTGAATAGATTCTTGCAATAGAAAGAAAATTAAAAATGAATTAGAAGATGGAACTTTTTTGGTAATTAGATTGTCTGGTTTTAAATTACAATATTGTCTCAACGGCAAAAAACATGCTTGTAATATAAGTTTTTATCTTCAATTAAATTTTGTCTTAAAACTTAAGTTTTACTCTAGACTTTTTTATAATTAACATATATGGTCAACGAACATGAATTTAAAGAAGTTAGAAGAAGTTCTATAAAATTTTTTCTTAATTTTAATTATATGATTAAATGCTGGAGAGGTTTTAGATGAGTTTTCTAATTCAAGTTTTTTAATTTTTTTCATTAAAATTGATTAAACAAAAATTAAATTTAAAAATTAAAGCTAATAAATTAATAGTTTAATGAAAATAAAGATATATAATATGTAAAAAAAATTATTAAAAACAGTATTTACGCAAAAAATTTCTTTACAGTAAAAACTTTTTATTAAAATCTTTAATAAAATATCAAAACATATTCAAATTATTTAAAATTTTGTAAATTTTATCTACATAACATGATCTTTCCATATATTGATTTTGATTGTGTTTTAATTTTTAATTTTAATTTAATTATTTTTAATAAAAACCTCACAAACCTCATTTAGAAAATCTTATTTCAGGATATATATATATATATATATATATATATATAAACACCTTTTGTTTTTCCCGAATATACATATATTCAATGGGTGACTAAACTTTCAGAGCCAAAGAAAACTTAGCTCTGCGGGGACGACTCACCAAAAGAAGGGCCTTGACATTGGTCAAATTGAGCTTTTCTCCCCCAGAGTTTTCTCTGCTAGCCATAATAATATCAAGAAAATCAGGTTTTCCCTTCCGCTCTTGAGCTGTTTTGGCATGCTCTTCCATCATCTTCGTCAACAGCACATCCCATCTTTTATTTAGTTTCTTCATCTCACGTTCAATCCCTTGCAAATCCATCCATGCAATGGACGGTATAAAGTCACCGATATTGAAAATTCCGGCAAAGGTCATGAGCTCCACCACCATGTCTTTGAATTCATTGGACTCTGACCCTTTTGTCACGAAAACACGCCGACTGAGGATCACTTGGCCGATCATATTGGCCATGCTATATGTTAACATTTCTGGCACAACCACCGGCTCACCCTTTTGGCTAGATTCACAAATAGCTCGAAGCACATGGCCTAGCTCAACAGCCCGGACTTGTGACCAATCCTCAAGAGCTTTACCACCAAGCAAGTGAAGATTGCTTAATTTACGAAGCAATTTCCACCTGGGACCATAGTCCGCAAAGACCATGTCTTGAGAGTTATAAGCTAAGTGGGTGGCACCAGCGTTAGCGGGTCGATTGGAAAAATTTAAGTCGACGGTCTTAAGGAAAGCTCGAGCAGCGTCTGGAGTCGAGGCCACCACCATGTTGCATGCTCCCATTTTCAGATACATAACAGGTCCATATTTTTTGGCTAATTTGGCCAATGTGACATGGGGCATGGATCCTAAGAGTGGAAGAGCACCGACAACCGGCCATCCTTTTGGGCCTGGAGGAAGCGTTCGGTTTGATTTTTTGAGAAGAGCACGAATGAAATACCGTGTAATAAAGAAGAGAACAGCTGCTGCTAAGAGCTCCCGGAGGAGGAATATGTCAAGTGCCATTGTGAAACGTCAAAATATTGCAAAAACTAGTGTTTGCAAAGTGTAAACAACAGCTATGCTGCTAGCTTGGGGCAACGTAAATTTTTATACACAGAACAAAAAGAACTTAGAATAAATTGAAGGCAAATTTGGGTTAGAGAAACCACGTGAAATTGAGCTCCGCCTACCAAACATTGTTTGGAATGCACATGAACAAGGCAATTAGGAGTGATGTACTCTTTGAATTTGTTTGCACCTCTTTCATAGCTTAAATTGGCCTTAGTCTACGAAGCAAATTGGAATAAATCGGATTTGTATCTTTTGTCAATTTGGGATGAGTGTGTCAGACGGAATTATTCAATGAGCACAGAGCTTAAGATTGGAAACTGTATGTATATATTTTAATTAAAAAAAATGTCTTGAGTGGAAATTCAAAATGCCTCTAATTTTTTTCTAAATATTGACCTTAATTTTAAATTCAAACATTACTTTAGATTCAATTTCAAACAATGTATTAAATTGTTAAGATTTTTTTTTTTTAAATAAATACATTCTATTCATCAAAGAAGTAGACTAAGTTTGTTAACTAAGCTCATTAAAAACTAAAACATTACAAACTTAAAAACACTTAATTAATAAATCCCTAAGAATGGAAGAAACTATTCCTAAAGGATATAACTAGCTGAGGCCGGGGAAAGAAAATTTGTTAAGAGTTATATCTTTGGTTCAATTGTTATCTCGTTTCCTAAAAATCTACTATTATTAGTTTCGCGTTGCATTTTCTAATGGCAAGCTTGAATTGAGAAATGAATGTTATAAGGTTGAAGGAAAGTTTTGGCTTAGTGATAAAGAAAAGATCTTGAAACTTTGAGGTATTATTCAAGTTTCAACATGGTTTGATTCAATTTTATTTTGAATTTATTTAGTTATGTGCTGATTTGTTTGTTAGTTAGTCTATTTGATTTAATTTAATAATTTTTTTATGTAATGTTCAATTATGATTGTAATTTTTCTTGCATTTGTAATTTAATACAAAAAAAATTTTTTTTGAGACCTCAATTTGAAAATCTTAGAAAATGAAAAAAAAATCCTAAATTTTACCAATTTATTTAAATAAGCTTTTATATTTTTATTATACTCAAATAAATTCGTATTCTTTGATTTGTATTAAAGTATGTCATTATTTCTAATAAAAGATTGGTTTATGTTAAAAGTTTATTTAAATACAAATTAAAGTATAATGATTTATTTAAATATAAATTAAAATTTAAGTGTTTATTTGGGTACAAAGAAAATATTAAAGATTTATTTAAATATAATAAATATATAAAAATTTATCTAAATAAAATAATAAAATTTAAGAATTTTTTTATTATTTTAAAAATTTTGAAATAATATAAGATTATATTTAAAATCATATTCAGCATTCTCAACAAAAAGGAACAGGAATCCATTTATAGACTATAAAAGTTTTTTTTTTTATGCATGTAAATATTTGTGCGCAAGATTATGAAATTAATGCCACAAGTAGAACATCAAAGAAAAGTACGTCTAAACACTTTTTCTACGAGTTTTTCTCCCGTACGAATTACGCTGAATTTAATGGACGTAAATTGCGGATGATATCTACATCCCTAATAGATAAAAGGGAGGTGAATGTGCAGGTTAAGAGAGTTGATCTTTCGGGGGTTTTCGGGTTGGCATGTGGAGGGATTTTTTTATTTAAATATTTATTTTTTAATTTAAATAAAAATCATAATACTTAAAAAAATATTTATTAAAAGTTTATTTGCTCCAAGTTTATTTTATTTTTTCTTTTGATTTTTTTGGGGTATAAGAGAATTTTTTATTATATAAAAAATATAGATATAATTTGGTTAAGTTCAATATTTAGATTTTATTTAATTTTTTATTTTGGATAAAATTTATTATAATGACAATTTTTGATATATTTAACAAATTTTAATGATATTATAATCACAAATTAAAGTTCAATAATTTATTTAAAAATTAGGTAAAAGTAGATGTGTCACTGATGTGACTAATGAAATAGCAATCATATCATTTTTTAATATACTTAATAAAATTTTTGTGTTCTAGATGCGATAAATTTTAAAATTTACTATTTTAAATAAAATTTGAGTATAACTTAAATGGTTAATGATGAAATTTATCAAATGTTTTGAACATTTGGAGGGTTTTAGGGCATGAGATGTGGCTAGACTTGATAATTCATATTTTTGTATCATTTTCGTATTGTATTTGATACATATAATAACATGAATTATTAAAATATGAATATAATATGAATTATAAAATGTATTTAAATCTTAAACACGAACATGATAGATTTATTATACATATTACACGTGACATAACATGACTAATACATATATAATTAATCTGTTTAAATATAATACAAATAAATACAAATAACATTAATTTACATAAATAAACATGATATACATGAATAACACTGCTATACACAAATACATAGTAGATACAACATATCATCAAATTTCAAACTTTAAATATCATACCCAATTCAAGACATACCAACCTACTAGTTTCAAAGTGTTTAAAAAAACAACAATAATTTAAAAGTTATTCAATGAGTCAGTACAACTCAATAGAATTAACTTGAGATGAAGTAAAACAATTTATTGAAGAAAAACCTTATTTGCTAAGATTCAAGTTGATGGTACCATCTATCATCTCATCTAAAAGCTTTCATCAACAATTTCTCCAAATAAATAATTCTTACAACAAACAATAACCTCCATAATTTCTAGCTTAAGTGAGCTGCAATATTGGTTGTGAACATTACCACCAACACTAAAAGCAAATTCAAATGCTACCGTAGAAACAAGAATGCTGAAGATATCTCTCTCCATCGCAATAAGCTTGGGATACCAAAATTGGTTTTCCTTCCAAAATTGCAAAATATCCAACTTTGATGTCCTATCAAGCTTTTGTTCTTCCAAATACAACTTTAATTGAGATTTTTATATGGTAACACCATTATTAACGTCAAAAGTGTCAAACTCCTAATTAAAAATTTTCAAATGTATCAGAATTTATAACAAAATATTACAAAAAATTAAAAAAGTAATAAAAAATTAAATTTTAAAATAAGCGAATTACCTTTCAAACATCCTTTTTGCATGAACTTATAGCTATACTAGATCCCTCATCAACAGTTTGGTCATTAGAATTATTAGAAATAACCAAGAAAGAACTACAAATAAAGCCTTGATAGTATCAGCATATTTATCATAAAGAGAGAATAAATTATCTTTGATTGTTCTGAACTCTATTGAATTATTCCCATAAAGCTTTTTATAACTCCGATACATAAACTGTAGCTTGTAACGACGATCTAATATCACAGTTATAGCTAAATTCAAACTAATACTTCTTAAACTTATCAAAATCATTAAAGCCATATCTTTTACTGCACATCATTTCCATTCATGTGTTCATTCAAGGTTAAGCATGCCCAAAAAATTGAAAAGAAGAATAAATTGGTAATAAGGTACTTTGTTCCAAAAAACACAAATGTCATAAAAAATACTTAAAAATTGGCTCAGTTTCTCAATTTTATCCTACTTAGATTTAGATGGACAATTATTATAATTTGAATAACCGATTTCCAAGTGAAAGAAAGTCATACGAAAGTAAAGGGCACTTTGAAGTATAAGATGTGTTAAGTTCCACCTAATTGGAAAATCTTGTCTTAATCATCTATTTGCATTTAAATTAAGTAGGTTCACATATTTCAAAAATTTTTGTTTTTTAACTTAAGGCCCTTTCACTTAATATTTTCCCTCTTTTTTTTTGTAGACTCATCAACCTTTTTCAAGCCATCTTCGACTATCAAATTTAGAATATGAGCACTACATCTTAGATAAAAAAAATTGAACATTTCCTACAAATGCTTTATGTACATTCAATTGTAATTTCAACAAATCAACAAAAGTATCATTAGCAGTAGCTTTATCTAATGTCACAGAGAACAATTTATTTTCTATTTTCCATTCAGCCATCAATGAATACACTTTTTCACTTAATGCAACACCATTGTGTAGAGGTGACATAAAAGAAAAATTCAAGATTTTTTTTTTTGTAAATTCCAATCATGGTAAATAAAATGAGTAGTAACACATATATACCCATCAGTATTGATAAAAGTTCATAAATTAGAAGTCAAACAAATCCTTCCAAGTGTTTCTTTCAGTAGTTATTTCAACTTACTTCTTTCTTTTTTATGCATTTTCATGATATTAAACTTTTCAATGTTCCTAGAGATTAAAGTCACATCATCATACAAATAAGAAAATAAATCCCTAATGCCACTATAGTTCACAAATTACTAGGACAGATTATGCATAACCATTACAACAACTAACTTTTCACAAAATTTTTTAGAATCATATTTGCTAGATCTCACTATCATAGACCAATGGTCTTTAGAAAGTATCATTTGACCTACATCACGCGTGTCTCTCTTAGAATAATTATTCATATGACATTTGAGATTACCATTCCCAAACTTGGAATCGTAGTTCTTAACTTCTTCACCATACTTGCACTTTACCATTTTAATACCGTTAACTTCCTTTTTAAGCAATACTTCAAAAACTTTTCAGGCATCTAAAATTAGTTTCTTATTTCTTTTACGCTTCATTTTGCTCTTTCTTGTCTCAACATTATCTTGTTCTAGTATATCCATAAAATCATTATCTTCTACCAAATTCGTAATAAGAGAATTTGATAGAAATATAGTGTTGATATCATCAAATTTCATCTACTAATTATATCAATAAAACATTAAAATTGTACATACGTTAAACATATATTAAAAGTGTATAAGTCAAAAACCTATTCAAACATTTTCTTAGGAATTAACATAACTAAACAATTATTAAATGAAAAGTTCCAACCACAACATATAATAGTTTTGGCTCCAGCATTGACATTGTAAACCAAGTAAAATGCATGACATGCTTGGTATAATCACCACAAGATAATGACTCTTATCTCATCAGACATAATCCTTTGCTAGCTTAGGCATATGACCCAGAAGCCAAAAGCTAGCTAGAGATAATGGACTACCAAGCATCAAATGCGTAATTAAGTTATTTCAGAATCCACAAGTCATGACAGCTAAACTATAGCTACTATAATATAAGAATTCACATTAATTTACATTAAAAGATAAAAGAAAATGTTAATAATTATGCAAAGATCATTTTGATTTTGAGTGCAGTAATAGAAATTGCTTTAAATTAACCAACATTTTAATTGCTCAGGAAATTTGAGTGCAACTTATGAGAATAATAATGCTAATTTTAATGAAACCTAGCTGGCATTGCAATGCTTATCCTTCCAAAATCCCAAAATCCATAAATTCCAAAGATCAATTTCAAATTACTTCTTTTTTCTTCAATAATTAGACTATTTTTCCTTTAATAATTGGCCTAAATTAATAAAAAAAAAATAAAATAGAATTTTACTTCAAGTCTTTCTAAAATTCTATAGTGGTTTAGCCAACAAGATCTTGTGATTCCAGAACCTAGCACTTTAAGACTTTCTTATGTCACATATTTGGAAGAATTAACAGAGAAAAGTGCCAAACTTTTCTTGTCTCATTTCTACAATATATATTTTTCACACATAGCTGATGTTCAAGTAATAATAAGATAGTTATGCTCAGTGTGACAAGAGAAAAAAAATTACCTTAGTTTTCTAGCAGGAATGGTACAATGGAAAGGATACAATGGCTATGTCGATTGATGGATCAATTGCTGTTGGTGGGTTAAAGATGAATGGTAGCTACCTGGCTTGCTAACTACCCGAGGAAAGAGGCAAAAGTGGGTGAAAGGTGAGTGGTGACTACTTGGTTGAGAAAGGAAGAAAGGTTGTTATTTGGTGTCTACTTGGCTTGTTACAGCCGAAAATCTAAAATGAAAGAGTGAAAGAGGGAAAAAGAGTTTTAAAGTTAACCGGTTAGGTAAAAAAGTAAGAAACTTTAGTAATTTTTAATTAAAATAAATAAATAAAAATATGAATATAAAATTATGAATATATAATAATCATTGTCATGACATATAGATCTGAAAATCTATAGCTAGACTTAACAAACGGAGTTGTAACCAATCTTTTTACTAGGTGTGATTAGCTACCCAATAAATCTATCCCTTTAAAGAATTTCTAAGCTTGACTAAGGGTCCCTAAACGAATAGGTTCGAGTTTACTAATCAGAATAAGGTTCAAGAGTTTGGTTATATATGAGAAAGGTTATAGCACCTCCACATGTCCATTTGAAAGATGGTACTATTTTATTTTAAATTTATCTTAAGGTCTTGATTTTAATGGCCTTAAATTATTATGTTGAATATTGAAAATAATTCTTTAAATTCTCTATCAATCTGGTAGAATTCTTAAAAATATTTTCTCACCTCAAAAGTATTCAAAAATTCCATTTGTTTTCTTAAAGAGGCTCCATCGTCAGAAAAAAGTTTAATATTTTTTTTTATTTTGGTTTTTTTTGTTTTTATTGAAAATATATCTAATTATTTCACCATTTGAGCCAAATTAGAAATATCTTCTTTTTTAATTTCTAAATTTTTTATCATTTGGGCTTATTTAAAAATTTTTCTTTTTTTCTTTTTATCTTTGGAAAGAAAATAATATGACAATTATTTTCATTGAAATTTCATTAAAATTTTTCACTATTTGGGATAAATTTAAAGAAATTTCTCACCTAGAGATTTCTTAGGAATTTACCATTTCAAATTTCTAAGATTCTTATCATTGGTTAATTGTCAAATATTTTCAACCAAAAATTTTATTTTTCTTATAATTATTTTTTCTCTTTTTTTTTTGTTTGAAAATAAATATTAATTATTGTTATTGAAATTTTCTCTAAATTATTCTACCATTTGGGACAAATTTAGAAAAAAAGTTTCTCACTTTGAATTTATAGAAATTTACCATTTGAAATTTCTAAAAATTTCATTATTGGATAATTAGTATTTATTCTCAAAAAAATATTTTTTTTATTTTTTATTTAATCATGTAAAAATACTCTTTTAAAAAACAAATAAACAAACAAACAAACAAACAAATAAATAAATAAATAAAATACCAAAAACAGAAATGGCTCAGCTCAGCTTAAGGAATAAAACATGAAACGGCTTGGGATGATGGCTCGGCTCGACTTAAGACAAAGGCTGATCACGGGTCAAACACAGGTCAATGCTCTGGTTGGATTGACTTGAATAGAAACACGCGGATCCTAAGAGGTTGCTTAACGCCAAAATGATGTTATTTTGACGAGATATAAATAGTAAGAATCCTTTTTTCTCTTTAGATCTTCTCCTCTCGATGTTATTTTGACAAGATATAAATAGTATGAATCTTTTTTTCTCTTAAGATCTCCTCTCATTCTCTTTCTTTTTTTTTTCTTTCTCTCTCTAAAGTTGAAGAACTCTAGTTGAATCTTTGCCAAATTTTGGAAAATCTCATCAAAATCTAGGTTTGTTTGCCTAAAGTTCATCAAAAAATTCAAAGTTCATCGAAATATTCAACCAGATTCTAGAAAACCTGCCAAAACATTCAACCAATAGCAAAAAATTCACCAAAAAATTCAACCGGCATCAAAAAATTCACCAAAAACTAAAAATTTTTCAAAAAAATTTCTAGAAAAAATCTTATTTTTAACCTAAAAATCTCTCAAACTTTTTTGACTGCCTTTTGGCTTCCTTTTGCATGATTTCCTTTATGTTTTTTTTATCTGTGTTTTTCTATTCCTCTCTAATTCTTGTGTGTTTCCTGTATGATTCAGGTCTTATATTTATAAGGCAAAAAAATTAGAAGAGTTTCCTTTCGATTATGAGTCCACAATTGATAGGAATTCATAAAACCTAAGATTTATCTATTACAAATTAAATCGATCTAGAACTCTACCAACATTTATCCACGACAAAAATTATTTTTATTATCTTTTTACCTTTTCTTTTGTTTATTAAATGTGTTATCTCCTAACAAAAAAACTAAAGATAAGTCAATTGAAAAAACAAAGATAAATAAAACAAATAGTTGAATTATAAACAAAAAGATAAGACCCTAAATAAATAAATAAATAAATAAAATAACTAAAATATAAAATAAAAAGTAATTGGGCCTAAAATTTTCACACTTTCGGGCCAAGCCTAATGAGTTTGAGCTAGGATCAAATAAGGTGTCTACAGCTGTTTCTTTTTACACATTTCCTATGAAATAGGAATTGTACAAAGATGTAGACACCCCTATTATCTAGATAGTCATCCTAATACTTTTTTTTTAATCAATCACTCAAACTTGCTGAATAACATAAAACTTCCATAAGCAGAGGCTCACAACTTTTGAAAAAATAAATACGGCTCTTCTAAACAGAGGCTCAACAATTTTGAAAAATAAATAAGGCTCTTTTAAATGAAGACTTAACAATTTTGGAAAAATAAATATTGCTCATCTAATTAAAGGCTTAACAACTTTGGAAAATAAATAAGGCTCCTCTAAACAAAGGCTCAACAACTTTGGAAACTAAATAAGGCTTCTATAATCAGAGGTTCAACAACTTTGAAAAATAAATAAAGCTCCTCTAATCAGAGGCTCAAAATAAATAAAGCTCCTTTACAATCATGTCTAAAGGAGTCATAGATCATGTCTGAAAAACTTTGTAATGAAAACTCAAAGATTCACAATTTAAGTTTGAAATTCAAATGTGGGTAATCAAAGATTCACAAGAACTTTTCAACTTTGTAAGAATTCACCAAAATTTTGATTCTAAAAATTTTAGTTTCACAAGAATTTGATTCACAAAACTTCAAATTCCTAAGATTTTTCAACTTTGCAAGAATTTAGACTAGCAAGATTTCAAGATTCGCATTTGTGAGTTTCATATCCAAAATTTTAATTCAACAATTCACATGCAAATTGCAAGGCTCACATCCAACATTTAAAGATTCAAATTCTAGAGATTCACATTTGAATTCTAGTGATTCTCACCTAAAAGTTGAAGATTTTAAAAAAAAAAACTTCAGGATTCTCTTTCCAAATTTCAAAGATTTTGATTCAAAACTTTCTCATTTAAAAACTTCATTATTTCATCCAAAATTTCAAGACTCCACATTCGATTTCAAAGATTCACATTCAATAAAACTTAGAGTTTCACATCTAAGTTCAAAGGTTCTCATTCAAAAATTTGGGGTTCACATCCAAAATTTCAAAGCTTTTCATTCAAGTTCGAATATTCACATCCAATAAATCTTAAGGTTTCACATTTTAAATATTCCCATTTGAAACTCAAAGATTCTTATCTGAAACTCAAAGATTCTCATTTGAAAACTCATAATTTTATCTTTTAGAGACTTCATAAAAAAATTTAGAATTTCTTTTTCAGATGACTTTCAAACTTTTATCAAAGTCAAAATTTTGTATGTAATGAATGTCATGATCAATGATGCAAATGTAACAATCTGGATTCTGACAATAATGTAGATGTCATACTCTAAGTCATAATTCAAATGTTTGTTGGCTAATGCATGTCTACAGAAAGTTTTAAATACTCATCGAATTATGCCAAGCATTATTCAAATGACGATGCAAATATAATGCATGTAATGCAGATAAATGTCCTAAAATTCTAATTAATTATGGTAATATGGTTCTTAAGGCTCTTCCATCCCATATTTTCCCTTTTCAACTACTCAACACTAGCTATCCCAGAATAAATTCTATCAACTGACTCACATCATTCGCATCAATTGATTGTAACTTACAGGCTTTTTAGCACTAGTAATTTCAGCATAAATTTCATTTACTGATCCACATCATTTTCATCACTTGACCACAATTCTCAAGTTATATCAACCAATTCATCATTATATTCATCACTTGGTTATCTCATATGTCTTTTCAAATCATCTTTGAGATTCTTGCCATCTCTTTATTTTTTTTCCCTCATCATCTTAGATTTCTTTTCAAAGAAATACAAGAATCTTTCATGAACATCATCATTCATTATCATTTCAAATATAATGCAATCATACATTTTCTCAAATTATTCTAACGATTCAAAAATAAAAGAATACAAGGTGAATTGAAAGAAAGATAATCAATGAAGAGCAAATCTAGTACAAAAATAAATGAAAAAAGAAACAGGTTCGATGCATGTCATTGGAATGAATGGTATATCCAAACAATGAATATTTGATAATTCTGAATATTAATCCAGAATTTTTTTAAAAAAAACTTATTTCATTGACTATCAAAATCATTTTGAGCTCATCAAAATTTGCCTCAACTTTGGAGGATTTCAAATTAATTTTTCATATATTGAACTATCATTTGTCTTTCAGCTTAGATATTTTTTACCCAAATTACTCTTTTAGGTTTTCAATTTGAGTATTCTTTTTCTCTCATTTAACATTTTTTCGTTCTTTCATTTTTTATTTTTTTATCTTTTTTTTATTTTTATCTTTATCTTTATCCTTTTTTTATTTTTTTTATTTTTTTTTCATTATTGATATCTTTCACATATCAATCTCTAAAACACATAGTATAGCACAATTTCATTGCTTCATCATAAGCAATCCTTAGCCCAACATATGATCATTCAATTCGAGCATTCATACTTGATCAAAATGGACTTTTAAAGGTTGTAATGTAAGCTATGGTGATGGGTCATGAAAGAAATAGATAAAACAGGCTCAAAACACATGTTTAAAGGGTTCAAAACCCATGTTTAAAGGGTTCAAAACCAAATGATCATTTTATGTAATTTGGTACTTTGTCCCATTCCACATCATTTCACTACTTTTTTCTTTTCTTTTTTCCATTTTATTTCTCTCAAAAAGATTCTCATTACTTTGCCCCACATCATTTGTGGCATTCTTTTTTTTCCTTTTGACACTTTATTTTTAAGACCCTTTATGATCTTTTACCTTTTTCCATTTTCAAGTATGTTTTTCTCAAAATTTCCCCCCTAGTATGGAGGGTAATCCTTGTTTGGGGTTCTTTAAAAAAAAAAATCTTAATAGGCTTAAAAAGGGTAGCAACGGATGGTTTTCAAATGGTAAAAAAAATATAATCATTTTTCATCTCAAATGTGAATGCTTTCTTTGAAAATCATCTATTAAACAAAAATAAACTCATGAATCTTTATAAAGGATTGCATATTTCACATTTACCAAAAACTTGCTTCTTTTGCTCAAATAGTCTCCATAGATTGAACTTTATCAATGTGAATGAGTTTCTAAAATTAAATCCTAAAATTATTGTTATCATTATCTAAACATTCATCATTTAAAATTTGTAAAAATGGGAATAAAAAGATGTGGCAAATAGCAAAGCATGGAATAATGGCTTGGATGAAAGAGAAAATGAAATGAAATACATCCACTTGTCTTTTATTAAAATGATAACAAATGAATCTTATTACATAAAAGAATTCCTAATATTATTCTGAAAGAAATCTTAAAATGACAAGCAATTTTCAACCAACCTTAACATCTTTCTTAAAATTATGTCGCTATGTGATTAGGTGAAAGATTTTTATTGACATCTTGCCGCTCTAATTCGTCGAAGCTCACTAAGCCTTTTCAGATCAAATTTTACACCTTGTGTTTGAAAGCTAGGTAGGTTTCAATAGAATGACCCACATTTCCATTATGATAATCGTATATTACATTAGCATCATACCATTTTGGATAAGGTGGCTTCAATGGTTTTAAAATAACTGAAGATACCAAGTTGTTCATAAGCAGCTCTAGGAATAACTTAGTGTAAGTCATGAGGATAGGATCAATGTGTGCTCTGTCTTAGTTATCTCGAGATCTCCTTAAACCACTCGCTTGGTTGTTAGGCTTTAAAGCTAATGTAATGATATGACTAGACCTATATGTAGGTATTTAAAAAGCTTATTGGTAGGTTAGTGGATAAATTGGTTGCGAATATGGTTGGTAAGGAGCCTACACAATACTATTAACTGTGGGATAGTAAACAGAATAAACTGATAGTGGATGTGGAGCATGGCTTCTGTATTATTGTCCATTAAATTCATAGCTTAGGCTTCGACTTCTTTCTTTTTAGGCAACCCTCATTTCTTGGTGGTTTCTCTTTCCTAGAGCTTGCCACTCTTAATGGCATTTTCATTAATTTTTATAAAATTACCATATTAGCAAAGTTTTTCATTGTATTTTCTATCATCTTTTCATAATAAATAGATTTCAAAGTATTTACAAACAGCATTGTGGTCTTTTTTTCAATCAAAGGTGGCTGAACTTGAGTAGCTATATCTTTTCACCTCTGGGTATACTTTTTAAATGATTCAGTCGTCTTTGTCTCCTTATTTAGTAAGGATAGACGATCAGGAGTTAAATCATGATATGTTGATACTGACTAATAAAGTTACGGGCCATATCACTCTAGGACTGAATGCAAGTCCTGTCCAACTGGACATAGCACCTAGTAGTAGAGTCAGTAAGGCTATCTTGGAATACATGCATTAACAATTCTTATTATTAGCATAGGTAGTCGTTTTTCAATAGTATATGGTAACATGGGTCTTTGGGTATTTTGTACCATTAAAAATTTTAAACTTTGGCACTTTGAATTTTAAAGGAATAATAATATTCAAGACTAAACAGAGCCCAGCAGCATCCATAAAACCATAAAAACCAATTCCCTCTACTGTTCGTAACCTTTTTTCAAGCAAATTAATCTTCTAGTCAACTTTTTAGCCTTCTAAAGTCTCCTTCCCCTTAAACCTCAACTTCTCTTTCTCTTCTGAATCATCCAAGTTGGGGATTGGTATCGATTCTACTATTTTTTTAGTAAAAATAAGATTTACATAACACTGGTAAAGCCTTAGATTTAAAGTTGGTGACATTCTGAGATATCTATATCTTATAAGATATGTGAACTATTGTGGTGCTAGATCTTACGTGGATTAGGGTTGATGCGGTTTAAAACCAAAAAGATACAAAGGGTCAGCCATCTTTTGTGAGAGATAGTCTTAGGGCTAGTATTTTCTTCTATACCTTTTTCCTTGTTCAATTTATTCAAGGATTTCAAAATCTTACTCAACTCCCTTTCTAGCTTTTCTTAAGCTTTCTCTATCCTCTCGAGACAATTGAAACTTTCTTGTTCCATTTGTCTGGCTTGAGGTTTTGTAGTGTATTGGTGAGTCAATTGTGTAGGGTTTTTGCTTGGTGGAGCTATCTTTGAATCTTGAGTTCCATAATTACATTATTAGAAATGCTATGCTTTGTGTTTGATATTTCAATGCATGCATGGAATGTAAATTTTCATAGATGAGATCTAATAAGTGACAAATATTTCATATATGAAATGATGCAAATACATAATGTGAAATATGACAATGAAAATGATGCATGATATGATAATGTAAGCACTAATTGAACTGATGCAAATGCACAAAGTCAAGCAAATAAACTAGTTAGATCATAAATTGTTCCTTTTTGTGAAATAATTTTATGATACATCTATCAATGGGTAGGAAAGGTTTTATCTTAAAACTGGCCTCTTAAGTGTTGATTAGATGTAGGGTTAGGTGATTTTTATCACTAAAGGTTCTTAAATTGTTCCTTACATCATTGTCCATCACAAACTACTAAAGCATTCCAATCCTCACCCATCACAAGTTACTTACGGAAAGGATTCAATTTGAGTGAGAGTATTTTGCTAGCCATTATGGAGATTATCTTCTCACGAGAGCATAAGTACTTTACTCCCTTCTAAGAAGGATAGAGCCCGGGTATAGAGCTCATGTAATGCAAATGCATGTGATAGTGTGTGTGTGAAAGAACATATAATTGTCAACCATAATAAATCAAATGAGAGACAAAAAAGAAAAAAAATTAGTAAACAAATAATTACAATTCAAAACCATTATATCAAAGGATAGGATAAAATTAAAATGTTATGGCCTGACTCTCTATAGCAGTCCCCAGTGGAGTTGCTAAACTATCATGATATATAGATCTGAAAATCTATAGCTAGACTTAACAAATGGAGTCGGCACCAATCTTTTTACTAGGTGTGATTGACCACCTAATGAATCTATCTCTTTAAAGAATTCCTAAGCTTGACTAAGGGTCCCTAAAAGAATAAGTTCGGGTCTATTAACCAGAATAGGGTTCGTGAGTTTGATTACATATGAAGGAGGTTATAGCACCCCTACATGCCCATCCAAAGGATTATACCATTTTATTTTAAATTTATCCTAAGGTCTTGATTCTAATAAATTTTTATGTTGAAAATTGGAAATAATTCTTAAAATTCTCCATCAATCGGATAAAATTCTTAAAAATATTTTGTTACCTCAAGAGTATTTAAGAATCTCATTTGTTTTCTTGAAGAAATTCCATCGTCGAAAAAAAGTTTAATTTTTTTTTTGTTTTTATTGAAAATATACCTAATTATTCCACCATTTGGGCTAAATTAGAAATATTTTCTCTTTTTAATTTTTAAATTTCTCACCATTTGGGCCTACTTAGAAATTTTTCTTGTTTTTTTTTTTTTTATCTTTGGAAAGAAAATAATATGACAATTATTTTCATTGAAATTTCATTTAAATTCTTCCACCATTTGGGACAAATTTAAAGAAAATTTTCACCAAGAGATTTCTTAGAAATTTATCATTTGAAATTTCTAAGATTTTCATCATTGGATAATTGTCAAATATTTTCAACCAAAAATTTTATTTTTCTTATTATTTTTTTTTCTTTTTCGTTTAAAAATAAATATTAACTATTGTTATTGAAATTTTCTCTAAATTATTCCACCGTCATAACGTATAGATTCGTGGATTTATCGTTAGACATGGATTAAAGGACTCACCACCAATCTTTTTTGTTTAAGTGTGATTGACCACCTAAAGCATATTTTGATCCATGAAACCAGATATTAAGTTAGGGAGTTGGTTACGCATGGGAAAGGTTATAGCACCCCTACAATGCCCATCCGAATAATAGTACCAGTTTGATTCCAAATTATCCAGGTCTTGATCATATTTGTAATTTATCGAATTAATTTAATATTGAAAATCAATCTTAAAATTGTCTCAATAGTTTGGTAGCAATTTAAGATAATTTTCTCACCTCAAGAGTATTTATAGAGACTAGTGTCCCACTATGAAAAGGCTCCATCGTCGGATTTATTAATATATTTTTATTAAGAAAAATTAATAAAGTTTCTTAATAGTTTGATAAGACCCAAAAATAATCCTCCAATAGTTTAGAGGATAAAAAAATATCTTTCATTTTTTATTTTTTATTTTTTTGAAAAGAAAACAATTTATAAAATTTTTCAATAGTTTGATGGATTCCATTTAAAAAATTAACTCATGAAAATTCTTTAATAGTTTGGTAGAATTTACTGTGTAGGGATTTTTATTCGAAATTTTTTTTTGAAAGGATATTTATTTTTTGAAGACTTTATTTGAAAAGATTTTCCTTTTTTTTTACTTGCTTTATAGAATCACTTTTCTTTTTCTTTTTTAGAAAATTTATTTACTTTTAGAAATAAATGGCAGAAATAGAATTTCTTAAAAATAGAACCCGAAAAATAATATATAAAAAAATAAAATGGGTTAAAAATAAAATAAAATCAAATCAAAAATAAAATGAAAGAAAAAAACATGTGATCAGGTCGGGTCAAAATATGGGTCAACGCGCAGGTTGCCGAGTCAGAGCACAGATCTTAGGCTACCTAAAATGACATCGTCTTGGCCTTGTATAAAAGCTAACCCCAGGGTTTTTGCTACAGAATCCCCTCTGCTCCCTCTCTCTCTAGACCGAGAAGCTCTAAGTTCTCTATAATATTCCCCTAAGAAATCCACTGAAAACTTTAATTGAAAACTAAGAATTCCATCGATTTTTAGAAAAATCGTCGAGAAATTCAACCGAAAACTAGAAACCTATCGGTTTCTAGAAAGTTGGCCGGAATATGGCTACAAAATTCAATCGGTCATCGAAAACTTCGCCAAAAAATTCAAACCTTTATAAAAAAAATTCATCTCAACCCAAAAAAACCCAAAAATATCCATAAAGACATAGATTTCTTCCATTTTTTTTAGATTTCTCCCAAATTTTGCTCCGATCACTCCCATAATAGTCTAGAAACCTAAAATCAAACCCACAACTTCATATTGAACCCAAAATCCCAAAATTAAATTCTCAGAATACCCTAATTGCCCAAAATTTTCCAAACCCTTTTCCCTTAAAATTTCTGTGTGTTTGTCCTCTGTAAATCTAGTCCAATTTATAGGCAGTTTTAGGATCAATTTTAGGAAACGAACAGAATCAACCTCATGCTTGAATCTTGGGATTGCATTCTATCTAATGTGATTTTTGGTCCAAAATTTTTGCACTTGTGTTGATTGAACTTTGACCAAGGGATTCTGATCTTAATTCCCTTTCCTGTTCATGTGCTGATCAGAACAAAAAAGGAAAAAAAAAGAAAAAAAGGAAAAAATGAAAATAAAATAATAATAATAATAATAATAATCATCATATAGTAATAATAATAATAATGACATTAATAATGATATAACACAATACCATATAATATATACTATAATAACAAAAATATAAAGGAAATAAGTCCAATTAGGCCCGAACATAAATGGGAATCTACAGCTCCCCCTCTTTGCACATATTTATTAGAAAGGGATATTGCAAAGACCTAGATACCCCCTATATTCGAGTCAAATCAGAAATGATCTGTAAATCCAAAAATGATCTGGACTGAGTTAAGATCGGATGACCAGGACAAAACCACAAGTCAAAGTGAAGCGATCAAGACTAAGTCGAGGCAAAAAATGACTGGAACGAAACCACGAATCATGAGAAATAATCTAGACTGAGCCAAGATCAGATGATTGGGATAAAATTATGAGTCAAAATAAAGCGACCAAGATCAAGTCGAGGTAAAAAATGTGAAATAAAATCACGAATCATGAGAAATAATCTGGACTGAGCTAAAATTAGATAATCAAAACGAAACCACGAGTCGAAATGAAGCGACCAAGATTGAGTCGAGGTCAAAAATGATCTGAACAAAATCACGAGTCGAAATAAAGTGACCAAGATTGAGTTGAAGTAAAAAATGATCGGGATAAAACCAAGAATGATCTAAACTGAGCCAAGATCAAGTGACCTAGATAAAACCACGAATCGTGAGAAATGATTTGGAATGAGTCAAGATCAAGTGACTGAGATAAAATCAAGAGTCAAACTAAAATGACCCAGACCGAGTTTAGATCGACTAGGATGAAACCATAAATCATAAGAAATTATCCGGATTGAGCCAAGATCAAGTGAATGATATAAGTGCATGCCATACCTAGGATGCAAATGAAATATTAATTACGGTACTAAGGCTTCTACATTTTCATTTTTGCACACCTTTGGCAAAGAAACCATCCTTCATTAACCTGAATATTTAACTTTATCCTAAGGAAAACTATGGAAACTATTTTGCTTTTATTTTGAAAGAATTCATCTTTGGTCCTTATCTCCTTTAATCCTTCAAAGTAACACACAACATCTTATGACTTTGTTCAATTATTAATCATTATCCCAATTTCAAAGTGTGTGATGCAAGTTATGTACTTATTCCATTTATGGTAAGGTATAAAGATAAAGGACAAATTAGCAACATACAGAACAATAAGATTTATTCGGATAAATTATAAATGATGGTATATAAACAATAAGAAAATGTACAAGAATGGCTATTTAGGGTAACAATGCCCTAAGAAAAATGATCAAATAACTGTGATAACAACTCTTGGATCTTCTTCAAAGACTCAACCAAAATACGATGCCCCGACACTTCAAAGCTTTTTAAAATTCATTGTCTCTGGTATGCCTTCCAAGTGATGTTGTATTTTATTCATCCAAGTCTACTTTCATTCAATTTAAGTTGCCTCTCAAGGTTTTCAACTCAAAGCTTTTTCTTTGGGTCCAAGTCACATTTTCAAGTTTTCAAGTTGAACTCTTTTTTTTCTTGGGTTCAAGCCTCCCTTTCGGGTTTTCAACTTGAACTCCTCTTTTTTTTTTTGGGTTTAAGCCTCTTTTTTTAGTTTTCAACTTGAACACCCTTTTTTTTTTTTAGGGTTAAGCAAAGTACTTCTTCACAGTATCAAAATTCACAAGATTAGGAAGTTTAATTCTATCTATTTCTGACAAAATTAAGGTTCCTCTCAAAAAAGCTCTCTTTACCACATATGGTCATTCTCAATTCGAAGTCCATTTTCCCCTATCATCATGCCAACCTAGAAGAATTATTTTCAATACTAACTCTCCTTCTCGAAATTGATAAGGTCTGACCTTCTTATTGTGAGCTTTCATCATTCTTTTTTGGTATAATTGGCCATGACAAAGTGCCACTAATCTTTTTTCTTTAATGAAGTTTAATTATTCATTTCACTCTTAGACCCGTTCAACTTCTTTTAATCCCACTTCCCTTAGAACTCTTAGGGATAATATCTTTACTGCTATTGATAATATAGCTTTCATCCCATAAACCAAGGAAAAAGAGTTGCTCTAATAAAAGTACACATGAAAGTTTGATATGCATATAGGGCAAAAGGTAATTTCTCATGCCAGTTCTTATATGTTTCGATTATCTTCTCTAGAATCTTTTGGATGTTCTTGTTAGCAACTTCCACTACCTCATTCATTTTTGGACTATATGGAACTGAATTTTGGTGTTTAATCTTGAACTAAATGCATACTTCTTGCATTATCTCGCTATTCAAATTTTTTGCATTATCTGAGATGATTCTTTTTGGAAGCCCATATCTATAAAATTATTTCTCTTTTGATGAATTTACAAACCATTGATCTAGTCACAATTGCAAAACTCATTTAGTGAAGTAATCAATCATCAAAAAAATAAATCTATTCCCATTTGAGGCCTTTGGGGTGATGGGACTAATGACATCTATTCCCCACATGAAAAATGGCCAAGGTGGTGCTATAACATGTAAAGCACTAAGTGGAGCATGAATCTTGTCAACATAATTCTAGCATTTGTGGTATTTTTTAGCATAATCGATGCAATCTTTTTTCATTTTCAACCAATAATATCCAACTCGTATAACTTGTCTTGCCATTATATGCCCATTTGTATATGCTCCACATATGCCATTATGAACTTCCTTAATGATCCTTTTAGCCTCAGAGGCACCTACACAATGTAATAATACTTGGTCTTTGCCTCTTTTATACAAAATTTTCTCATCTAAAAAGAATCTCATAGCCAACCTTCTTAAAACTCTTTTATCACTGTCTGTTGCTTGATTTGGGTATTGCTAATTCTTTAGATATCGCATAATATCATGATACCAGGGGGGGCCATCTTCTTTCTTTTTCGAGTTGGCACAATGTACTGGTATATCCTTGATATCTAGTTTGATAGGCCAAATTTCAATAGTATCACCAATCTATACTATTGTAACTAAAGTAGCCAAGGCATCTGTAATTGATTTTCTTCACGAGGTAAGTGTTCAAATTGAATTTTTTTGAATTGTTTGCACAGCTCTAAGATGTATTTATGATAAGGGATGAGTTTTGAATCTCTTATTTCCCATTCACTTTTTACCTGATAAATGATGAGAGCTGAATCCTGAACACCTTTAACACTTTAATTTTCTTATCCAAAGCATCATGCAGTCCCATAACACAAGCCTCATATTCAACTACATTATTTGTGCAATTGAAGTTCAATCTTGCTGTAATAGGATAATAATGTTCTGTTGGAGATATTAAAACTACTATAATCCCATGCCTTATGGTATTGGCAGTCTCATCAAAATACATTCTCCATATATTTTCCTCGTCATTATCTTTTTCTGACCTCAAGATGGCCATTAATTCTTCATATGAAAAATCTAACTTCATAGGTTCGTAGTCATCAGTAGTTCTATCTAACAAAAATTCAGCAATGATGCTTCCTTTGATTGCTTTTTGGCTCACATACATTATGTCATATTCTGAGAGCATCACTTGCCATCTTGTAATTCTTCCTGATGGTGATGACTTTTCAAAATGTATTTGATGGGATCCAATTTGGCTATGAGCCAAGTTGCATGGTAAAGCATGTATTGCCTGAGTCTTTTAGTTATCCAAGTCAAAACAAAACATATTTTCTCCAGTGATGAATACTTGGACTCATACTCTGTGAATTTCTTAATCAGGTAATAAATAGCTCTCTATTTCTTACTAGATTCATCTTGTTGGCCCAGCACACATCTAATTGATTCTTCATGTACCATTATGTATAGGATCAATGGTTTTTTCAAAACAGATGGTGCTAATATTTGAAGGTTTGATAAGTATTGTTTAACATTATCAAAAGCTTCTTGACATTGTTTATTCCACTCACCGAGATTATTCTTTTGAAGGAGTTTGAAAATGGGATCACATTTAAAAGTGACTTGAGAAATAAATCGAGAGATATAGTTCAATCTACCTAAAAAGCCTCGAACTTTTTTTTGTGTGCGTAGAGGATACAAGTTTGAATGGCCCAAATTTTATCTAGGTCAACTTCTATTCCTCTTTCACTAACTATAAATCCTAAAAGCTTCCTTAACTTGGTTCTAAATGTACATTTAGCTCGATTCAGTTTAAGCTGAAACTTTTTCAACTTCTTAAATAATTTTTTGAAATTGACAACATGATCTTTTCCTTTTTGAGATTTAGTAATCATGTCATTCACATATACTTCAATCTCCTTATGCATCATATCATGGAAGAAGGTTACTATTACCCTCTAATAGGTTACCTCAATATTTTTCAATCCGAAAAGCATGACCTTGTAACAAAATGTTCCTCACATAATGATAAATGTGGTCTTTTCCATATCATCTTGGGTTATTTTTATCTGATTATAACTAAAGAATCCATTTATAAAAGAAAACACTACATGTCGGGCTGTATTATCTACTAGTATATCTATATGAGGTAAAGAAAAATTATCCTTTGAACTAGCTTTATTTAGATCTTGATAGTCTATACACATTTATACCTTTTTATCTTTCTTAGGGATAGGTACTATATTAGCCACCTATTCAAGATATTTGGCCACTTGCAGAAAGCCTACATCAAATTACTTTTTTACTTTCTCTTTGATTTTCAATAGCATCTCTGGTTTCATTCTTCTCAACCTTTGTTATACTGGTTTGCATTCTGGCTTCAATGGTAGCTTATGCTCCATTATTTCAGTGCTAAACCCAGGCATATCTTGATAGGACAAGGCAAATACTTTCATAAACTCTTGGAGTAAATCTTTTAACTGCTATCGGTTAACCGCTAAGAATGAAGTACAAATCTTGACTTTTTTCTTATTTTCAACATCACCTAAATTGATCAATTCAATAACTTCTTAATGAGGCTCAATAGACTTACTTTCCCACTTAATTAGCCTTATTAAATATGAAAAAAAAGTGTATTCCTCAGAATCTTCTTCAGTATCAAGTTCATCGGTATTAATTGAATTTTTAAAATTAAACCTTGGATCATTGTCATGGTTACCTTCACATTCATTTGGGGACCCAAAAGTTAATGGAATAGGAAATATTGGCAAGAAACTTTGATGAGATAATGAATGGAATGGAAGAAATTAACAAAATACATGCTCCTACTTTTATTGAAATAATGAAAAATAAAAAGCCTAAATATAAGAGTTCATCCCAATGCTTTTGGGCATAAGCAATTAGGAGATGTGATTACATTAAAGAAAGATTAGAAACAATAGGCATCCGAATGACCCTTCAATTTTAAAATTCATATCCAAGTGGGTAAGGGTAAACCAAAGGTTCCTCATTTTGACTTTCATTATCCACTGTACGAATGGATAACTTGGCAAAAGCTTCCTCATATTTTGGTTCTTATTTTATGTCCTCTTTAACTCCAGGGTTTATGTACCCTTTAAGAATGAAAGTTTCATTTAAGTAGGGAAAAATCATCAGTCCATTATTTGCCCTTCTGCTATTGTTTTACATTGCCTTAGTTTTATAACCTAATCCTGATCTACAACTATAATCCTCAATCTGCGGGAGCTCTCTTATCCTTTGAAGGTTTTTGCCCAAGCTGAACCCAATACTCCAACCCTTGTTGATTATCTAATTTATCATAATCTGATTGAATTTGAGTCATTCACCTACTACATTAATAGGCTCAAAAGATTTGTAAAAATATTCTAATTACTCTTCTACTACTTCCATATATGGGGCATTTATGGCTTGGATCACCAATAAATTTTTTTCTCCAGCCACAATCACTAGTTGTCCTTCTACATTGAATTTGATCTTTTTGATGCAATGAAAAAATAATGGTGCCTGCTTTGTGGATCTATGGCTTTCCCAATAAGCAACTATATAATAGGGATATATCCATGACTTGAAATTTTATGTTGAAGACACACGGCCCAATTTGTATAGGCAACTTAACATCCCCTAAGACTTCTTGCCTAGTCCTATCAAATGCTCAGACCACCATCTGACTATTTTGGATATGGGCCATGACAAAAAGGTAGTTTGGCCAAAATGGACACAAGCATAACATTAATTGCTGATCCATGACCTTAGCTACTATATGGCCTTTACATTTAACGGTGATGTGTAACACATTGGTGCTACTCTTACTTTTAGGCAAAATCTCATCATTGCTAAAAGAGATGTGATGTGGTACTACTAGATTTTCTACCAAGTAATTCATATACTCTACGGATACGTTATGGGCCACATAAGCCTAATTCAATACCTTTAACAAGGCATTACGATGTGGTTCAGAGTTCAAGAAAGGTGATAGTAGAGAAATTTTAGCTGACATCTTATTTAGTTACTCCACCATAGAATATTCACTATGCTTGATTAGCTTCAAAAACTCACAGGCTTTTTTTTCAGGTACAAACTTTGGGATTTTTTTTTGGGATCTCTAATTTAGTCTGCTTCTTTTTTTTATTTTCTCTAAAGTTTTTAGAGTATAACATTTTTTACTTTTAGTTATGCCTTTTACACATATTATATTGATAGTTTTACTTTCAGTATACCCTTTTGCTTTCTTTAAATCGTTACTTCACACTCATATCTCTAAGGCATTACTTTTTCATCTTTGTATAAAATGGATGTGAGACTTTGAAAGCTATTAGTTTGGGAACAAACTTATTCCCAACTGATTGTGGTTTCTTTTTATAGTATATGGTGATAGGTTTTGGCACCCATATGTCTGTCATAGCCACCCTAAAGTCTTTTAAGGCTTCTGACTCTTTATATAACTATATTTGGTAAGAGTTTATTAGCTTTTGAACTTTACCACAGAATTGCTTACAAACGTCAATTGAGTGTCCTGAAGCCCCGTTGTGATACTTACATCTTTGATTAGGGATGTATCTTTCCATACAAGTGCATGAAGCTATTGGATGTATGATTCCAACTTTATATAGGGCTTTATATAGCTGGTCAAATGGCATATTAACATTTTCTACCTTTTTTTTCACATGTTTTTCACCCGTATCGAAAGTATTGACTGTATGATTGACAAGGGATTACTGCTGACATTGAGTACTGAACTTTCACTAGTATCAAAGCTTATAAACCCCTTCTTAATTAGACTTCATACCCTATGCTTGAAGGATACATAGCTCTCAGTAAAGTGTTTTGCTACTCCAAAATGGTAATCACAGTGAGCATTAGAATCATACCATTTAGGGTAAAAAGGTTCAAGTTGTATAGTAGAGACTAAAGCAATTAGGTGGTTTTTATAAAGTTCTTAGTATAACTCAGTGTAACTTATGGGGATAGGGTCAAATGTAGGTTTTTCTTTATTTTGTGGTTCTCAGGCACCACTTGTTGCATCAACTGGGTGAGCAAGTGATCGTGGTGAAGACGGATAAAAAGGTTATATAGTCGGTTGATAAATAGATGCATGACTTGCTGTGTGATGATATGTGGGATAGATTGGTTGAGGGTAGCTTTTGAATTACTGCCTTTCAAGATTCCTAACTTGGGCCTCATTTTTTTCTTCTTATTTGCTCTTTTCGAAAGTTGTCCTCCTTCAAGCTTACCATTTTTAATGGTATTTTCAATGATCTCTCCCAAAATCACCATATTAGTAAAGTTCTTAGTCGTATTTCCTATCATTCTTTCATAATATGACAACTTTAAAGTACTCATAAATAGCACTATAGTTTTTTTTTGTCAAAGAAGGTTGTACCCGAGCAATTACATCTTGCTACATCTGGGCATATTACTTGAAGGATACAGATGTGCTTTTTCCATTCTTTGTAAAGAAAGATGGTCTGGGGCCATATCGATAATGTGATGATACTGATTAATAAAAGATCAGGTTAAATCTTTTGATGTTTTTATACGGGTCTCATCTAACTGGACATATCATCTTGCTGTAAACCTAGTTAAACTATCTTCAAAGATATGCATAAGTAGCTTTTCATTATTGGCATGTGTCACCATCTTACGATAATACATTGTGATATGTGTGATAGGGCACTTAATGCCATCATATGTTTTGAATTTTGGCACTTTGAATTTGGGCGGCATCATCACATTTGGTACTAAGCAAAGTCCTACTGTGTCTATGGATCTGTAGAAATCAATTTTTTTATGGCCTGTAATCTTTCTTTGAGCCTATTCATGGCCTGATTAGTTTTAAAATTTTTCAAAGGTGTAGCTATCAGTGGCTTTTCTTTCTTTTTTACTTCATCCAAAATAAGGAGTTGAATGGGCTCAACTGTTTTTTTTACAAAAACAAGATTATCATAACTCTGGATGTTCATGATTATGTGCATATGTCATTCCTGGATAATTATACTTTGGAAAAACTGCTTATAGAGGTTAGAATATTGGCTAGTTTGAGTTTGTTGTGGACCAAAATCTAGAGGATATGTTGACTTAGTAGCTTTTGATAAGGTATTTTCCTCTATTACTTTTCCTCTATTTACCTTTTTTAAGGCTTTCAGAATCTTGCTCAATTTTCCTTCCAGTACTTCTTAAGCCTTTTCTATCTTTTCAAGATGATTTGCATTGTCTTGCTCCATCTTCCTGGTTTTAGCCTGAGTATTGTATGGATGTGTAGCTATTTTTGCACTTTTGTACCATAATTAAAGATCAATAATGATGCTATGATAATGAATGAATGAATGAATGTGATGCAAATGCATGAAAAAGAAAAGAAAAGAAGGTATTTGCCCCTTAAAAATTTAATAAAATAAATTTTTCATTTATTCCATAGGAGTCTATTTTACATCAAATATAACACTGTCCCCCTATAAAAATGCTTAACTTGCTCATATTAGTCTTTAGCCCCCTCAATGAAGTTTAATAGTCTCTGTCTATGCTCTTCTACTAGTGTAATCGAAGCTCTCAATGCCTCAACCCTTTCTACCATCTTACCTGATTTGATCATTGTTTTGCCTATTTGAGCTGTGAAGTGCTTTATGTATCTTTATCTTTCTAACCCTTCTCTTTTGCTACACCACACCTGAAAGATAACTTTTGTGCTTTTTTATGAGGGTTCTGACACGATCTTCTTGTTTATTCAACTTCAGTGTCAGAGTTAGAATATATTTTAAAAGCATTTCTTTTTCTGTTGAACTTCTTCAAAATCATCTTCTATTTGTGCACATTCTTTTTTTAACTCTTCATTCTCATGAGTTAGATCTGTGTTGTTTATTTCTTTGGCTTACACTTGTATACACAACCTTTTGTATTCTTATTATAGCTTCTTCAATTCCTTAAGGGCATCATCCCATTTTTTGATAACTTTCTGGGCCCTGTTGTATTCCTTAAAAATCTTGTGGACTTGAATTTTTGATCTTTATGCTTTGTTCTGCCATTGGTCTTTTTCTTTTTAAAGCTTCAAAATTTCTTATTTTATTTTTTTTCTACTTTATATTCTTTTCTTGCATATTTCGATTCTAAAAGCACATCATCTGTCCCATGGTCCACTGACTGGCAATGGTCTTTAGGTATAAGCGCCACTTTCTAACCTCTTTTTGCTTTTCAAATTAAATATTTCTAAGTGGCCTTATCAGTAAATGATCTAGGGCTTATCTTTTTAGGCCTCTTTCAGGCTTTGATCACACTATCAATCTTCTAAAAAGTTTGGGGCTCCCCATATGAATAATTAAACTGGTTAAGCTTATATGTCCTAGGAGTAAACTGTTCAGCTTCATATGTCTCGTTACCATCAGCAGTGCAAAACTCGTTGACCTTCATAATCCTAAAAGTGGAACCTCTATCTCATTCTCACATTGATATAACATTGGTTCCTTGTTCATCTATGAAGCTAACCATTTTACTTGATCAAATGTGAGTTCTTGCAACAGATTTGTCCACTCCTTCTAAGTCTTTGCTTTTGGCCAACTACTCCGATAGAACTCTTTAATCAGGTTTTGAATGTAGAAATAAAGCTTGGAGAAGGCACTCTTTTTACATTCGAAATGGCTTTTCATCCTCAAATATAGTAGTGGTATGTATCCCATAAATCTTGCCTTGTCATTTTGTCTACAAAAGCTCAGAGATCTGATGGTTTTTGCCCAAATAGCTAGAGAAAGATTACACTCTTTTTCAATCTACTCAGAAAGATCAACCACTTTTATCTCAATGTGGCCTAAAATCTTGAGAAAAATGACTAACCCATATATGGCTAGAATAAATACATTCATTCCTTGATCATTATTTGAATGCTTGACAATGAAATCTTAGAGAATCTTTTATTGGATACCTTTATGCTCTCTTTTTTCTTAAATGTAAGAATCTATGATCTCTTTTCCCATTTTTAGAATTTGGCTCAATTTTCTGCGATTCCTCGATTTATGTTTTTTCACATGTATTCTGTCTAGATATAGTAAATGCATGCCTATTAAAGTTGAGGACTCCTCTATTGTTGGCACCAAATGAACCTCATTAAAGATGAAGCAATAGTGGGAAGGATCCCAGAACTATATCATTACCTTAATAAGCGAGTTATCAATATTTACTAATAAGAGATATGCAATATACCCAAACTTTTGATAGAAAGCTTCTTACCTTGGAAGAGTCATGTTGTTCCATATATCTACTAGGCTTTTCAAGTCATTTTATTTGAGGAGCAAGCGAACTTCTTTTAGTAGTGTAGAGATATGACCAAGCAGCAAACAATCTCCTTCTTCTAGCTGTTTCTTCTCTGATTCTATCTTTACATCTATGGGAAAGTCACCTTTGAATAGTATAGATAAAGCATAAACCTGACACTCTGTAAAGTCCATGAGAGCTTTTTTTTAAATAACTTTTAGGGTAAGAATACTATGCAATATGTAAGCATGTTTATGAATATGCATAAAAGGAAAGGAAACAAAAGAAGACAAAAAAATTAGTTAGCCACTTCAATAAAACATATAGTAAACATCATATAGCAAGTAAGATAACAACGTGACCTTGAATTTTGGATTGACTATAAAGGGTGAGAAGTAGTGATGGCAACGGGTCGGGTCGAGGCGGGTTTTTACTCTTCCCGAACCCAACCCACTTTAAACATATAAAACTCATACCCGTACCCGATCCGATAAATTTTTTTATTTTTAATATCCGAACCTGATCCAATCCGACATTGTATAAAATCAAATTCGACCCGCGCCCGACCCGAAATTAATAAAATATTATTTTAAATATAAATATAAAATTAAAAAAATAATTTTTTTATATATATCAAGTCAGGTAGGGTCAGGCCTAAAATCCGACCCCGACCCAACCCGAACTTTTTTTATGCTACCCGACCCGATACCCGATTTTCAAAAGAAAAAAATTGACCCTAAGGGGTCGGGTCAAAACCCGTCGGTTTCGGGTATTTTTGCCTTCCATAGTGAGAAGTAAGGCTCTATCAATAGTTGGGCTCTTAAGGTTGACTATATGTGACTTTGGTCAATTCTAAAAGGTTTCCAAATTGTTCTTCACATCATGGTCCATCACAAACTAGTAAGACACCCTAATCCTTGCCCATTATAGGCTATAAGTGAAAATGGTTCAATCTGAGTGGGAGTGTTTCACAGACCCATGCGGAGACATGAAATCTCACGATGGCATAGGTATTTCACTCCCTCTTAAAAGTAAAGCCTAGGTGGAGGGTTTATGTTATGCATATGTAAATGAATGACAAATATATATACAATAAATAAATAATTAAGCAAATATAAGCAATGAATAAAAAGAAAGACAAATGAATAAACAAGTATACACAATGAAAAGGAAAATAATAAAGCAAATATAAGTAATAAAAGGGAATAGAATAATTTCAAATTTATTAAGCGAGGCTTGGATAATAAGAAATCATTTACTGACTTAACTCTCGGGATTTTCGACGGAGTTACCAAACTATCATAATGTATAGATCTATAAATCTACCGCTAGACATGGATTAGAAGAGTTACCACTAATCTTTTTTGTTTAGGTGTGATTGGCCACCTGAAGCATATTCTGATTCACAAAACCAGATATTAAGTTCGAGAGTCAGTTACGCATAGGAAAGGTTATAGTACCCCTACAATGCCCATCCGAAGGATGGTACCAATTTAATTCAAAATTATCCAAGCCTTGATCATATTTGTAATTTATCGAATTAATTTAATATTGAAAATCAATCTTAAAATTGTCCTAATAATTTAGTAGCAATCTAAAATAATTTTTTAACCTCAAGAGTATTCATAAAGACTAGTGTCTCATTCTGAAGAGGCTCCGTCATTGGATTTATCAATATACTTTTATTAAGAAAAATTAACAAAGTCTCATAATAGTTTGGTGGGACCCAAAAATAATCCTCCAATAGTTTAGAGGATAAAAAGAATATCTTTCATTTTTTTATTTTTTATTTTTTATTTTAAAAAAATAATTTTATGGAATTTCTTAATAGTTTGGTGGATTCCATTTAAAAAAATTAACCCGTGAAAATTCTTCAATAGTTTAGTAAAATTCATAAATTTATTTTGTAAGGATTTTATTTTTCGACAGTACATGATAATATGAGTTTTTGGGCACTTCGTACCATCATATTTCTCAAATTTTAGTACTTTAAACTTTAAAGGAATGACTATATCCAGGACTAAGTAAAGCCTAGCACCATCGACAGAATCATAAAACCCAATTTCTTCCATAGCCCGTAACCTCTGTTCAAGTATACTAATATTTGAATCTTCCTAAAATTCCATCACTTTTGCCTTTTCTTTCTCTTTTTCTTTCAAGTCATTCAGATCAAGAACTTGGATCGGTTCTACTACCTTTTTAGTAAAGACAGGATTCACATAACTATGGTAATACATTGGGTTCGAAGCTGATGGTATTTTAGGGTATACAGGATATGTGAACTACTGTGGCGGTATATCCTATGTGGACTGGGCTTGTTATGGACCAAAATCGAGAGGATATAGAGGATTGGCCACTTTTTATGATGGAGGGCCCTGTTGGCTTGTGTTCTCTTCTATCCCCTTTCCCTTGTTTAACTTGTTGAGAGCATCTAAAATCTTACTCAACTCATTCTCAAGCTTTTCCTGTGCTTTTTCTATTTTTTCAAGTCAATGAGAGTTTTCTTACTCCATTTGTCTAGCTCTGGCTCTTATGTTATATCTGTGAGCAAGGTTCTTACTGGATGGAGCTATCCTTGAACCTCGAATACCATATCTTAGAATTAGAAAGTTTATACGACTATCTTATGGTTACTTTGTTAAATGTACTGAATGAGAATGCAATGAATGAAAATGCATGCATTAAAAGAACATTTGCCTGAAGACAGTGCTCAACCAAAAGATTTCATTTATTCCAAAGAACTCGATTTACATAAAATTTATCATCCTAGAGTTATAACCATAAAATCGTTTGATCTGCTCATACTGATCTTTTGCTTCATCAATGAAATTCAATAGGTGTTATCCATATTCCCTTACTGGGGCCATCACTTACTTCAATGCTTCTGCCTCTTCGATCATTTTTCTTGTCTTACATACCTCTTTGTAAATTTGGATTGTTAAGTGCTCAATATACTTCTATCTTCTCAGGTTTTCCTTTTTACCATACCATACTTGGTATGATAACTCTACGTGCTCTCTAACCAATACAACAATATAGTCTTCTTGTTCATTTAACCTTTATCTCAACCAGCTTAGGAAGCTGTTCAACATGTTATTCTCTATCTGTACCTGGGTACTTTCTTCTTTTAATTTAGTATATTTTTGCTTCAATCAGTCATTTTCATTGGTCAGCTCAGTGATTGTTATCTCTTTGGCTTTTACTTTCACACACAACCTCTTATATTCATGGTATAGCTCTGTTAGGTCTTTAACAGTTGTATCACATTCTCTAGCAATCTTGTAAACTTTGATTTCATGTTTTTCAGCCCTATCTTTTCACTGATCTCTCTCTTCTCAAAGTTTCTGAATCTCTTACCTTAGCCTATCCTTTTCTATCTCAAACTCTTTTGTCGTTAGCTCTAATTCTGATGGTGTCTATTCAAGCTTTCCTCTTGTTGGCAGTTGAAAGCTTTCATAAATGAATACCACTTTCTATCCTTGTCTTGCTCTTCAAACCAAGTACCCATAAGTGATCTTATCATTAAATGGTCCAGGATTCACCCTACGGAGGTTTTTCCATGCTTTAATCGCCTCATTCATTCTCTGAAATGCTTTTGGCTCACTGTAAGAAAAATCTTATTGATGAAGCTTATACGTCATAGGAATGAATTGTTCTGCCCCAAACTGCCTTCTCACTAGAGGTGGCACATAACTTGTTACTCCTCATAAACCTCAAAGTGGGATCACAGTATTATCTTCACACTGATATAGCATAAGTTCATGATTCATCCACAGGACCAATCATTTTACTTCGATACTTGTCAGCTTTTGTAAGAAAGCTATCCATTTTTTTTAAACTTTTGTTCTGGCCACTCACTTTTGTAGAATTCCTTGATTGAAACTCAATTACGGACATAAAGCTTTGAGAAAGCACCTCTTTTACACTCGAAGTGACTTTTTATCCATAAGTACAATAACTGTATGTAATCTGTAAAATGCCCACTATTTCTACAATAATAACTCAAGGATCTGATAGTCTCTGCTAATATTATTATTGAAGGGTTGCAGCCATTAATCACACTTTCGAAGAAGTCAATCACTGCTATTTCAATATAACCTAATACCTTCGAAAAAATCACCATTCCATATATGATTAAGGCAAACACGTCTAACCCTCATTTTTTATTGGTATGTTGTATTAAAAAATTATGAAAAAACTTTCAAAATAGACAAACTTGCCATTGTTTCTTCTTTGCATAAGAATCCACAATCTCTTTGTTTATCCCTATAAAATGGGCTAGATTCTTATGAAATCTTGTTTTATGTTTTTTTACATATATCTTGTCTGGAGCCTCTAGAGCTTGGAGGTGCAGACCCAATAAAGTTGAATATTCTTCAATGGTCGATGTCATATCAACTTTATTGAAGATGAAACACTTATATGAAAGATCTCAAAATTGCACTGCAGCTTTAATTAGTTGATTCTCAACATTCACTACAAAGAGGTGTGCTACATGTCCATGCCTCTGCAAAATTCCTCTTGTCTTAATGGACTCATCTTCTTCCATATATCAAGCAAATCCTCTAAATTATTTTTTTTGAGGAGGATGGATGTTTCTTAAGACAAGGTGGAAGCATAGCTAATTGGTAAACAATCCCCTTCTTTTAGTTAAATCCTTTCTGATTGGACCTTTACTTCGTTGGGTGACTCACAATGAGCTAATACAGACAAGAGCAAACTAGTCATCCTGTGGAATCCATGAAGAACTTTTTGTTGGAGACCGTCTTTCAAGCAAATGTTCTTTATGTAACTTTATGATATGAGCATGAATCAATGCAAAAATGAATAAGAGAAAATGTTAGTATACCAAATAAGGAGAAATAAATAAATAACTAAATAAATTAAAACATCACACAAAATAAGAGAAATGAATCATATGCTTTTGGTCAATTTTAAAGGGAAAAAAATGGCTCTATCTATAGGTTAGGCATTTCTAATGTTCACTATATGTGGTTCAAGGTTAAAGTCTAAAGGTTCTCAAATTACTTTTTACATCGTTTTCTATTATAAATTAGTAAAGCACCTCAATCCTTACCCATTACAGGTTGCAAGCGAAAAAGATTCAATTTGAGTGGGAGTATTTCGTTAACCACTACAGAGGCATTAAAACCTTACGAAAGCATAAGTGCTTTACTCCCTCCTAGAGGGACGGAGTTCAGCTATAGAACTCATGTCATGCACATGCATATGAATGACATAATTATCAAACAAATAAACAAAATGAATGCATAAAAAATCTTTACAAAAAATTCAATTTTATTAGGCTTTTGGATAACACAAATTTATTTGCTGGCTTGACTCTCAGGCCATTCTAAGCAGAGTTGCCAAGCTATCATAACGTTTAGATCCGTAGACCTATCACTAGACATTGACTTAAAGAGTCACCACCAATCTTTTTTTTGTTTAGGTGCGATTGGTCACCTAACTGAATCTATCACTTTTAAAGAGGGATCCTAAGTTCGACTTAGGTATTTCTAAAAGGTAAACTCAATGTCCGTGAAATCAGAACTAGGTCCGGAAGTATGGTTACGTGTGAGAAAGATTATAGCATCCTCACAACATCCATCGAAAGATGGTACAAGCTCAATTCTGTGTTATCTAATAAGCCTTAAAAATTTACCAAGTAATTAATTATTGAAAATTATTCTTAATTGACTCTAATACTTTTGACAAAAAAATTAAGAAAATTCTCTCACCTCAAGAGTATACAAGAAAACTATTATTTCTCTTGTAAAGGCTCCGTCGTCGAATTATTTAATATTTAAAAATTATCCAAAGAAAGAAAAAGGAAAAACAAAAATGATTCGACTTTTGATATAAATCTTCTTTTTGTTGTTTTATAAGAAAAAAATTCATTGCTTTTATACAAGAAAAATCGATACTTTTAACTTTTCCTTAAAAATATTTTCTTGATAATTTTTATCTTTAAGAAAAACTGATAATTTCAACTTTTTCTCAAAATATTTTGTTTTTGAAATTTTAATTTCAAGAAAAATTGATACTTTTAACTTTTTCTTAAAATACCTTTTTTAAAAAAATTTTTGTTCTAAAAGAAAATTGATACTTTTAACTTTTTTCCAAAAATATTTTTTTAAAAAAAATTATTTTTAAAGAAAATTGATACTTTAAACTTTTTCCCAAAAATATTTTTTTTTTGGAAATTTTTATTTTAGGAAAATCATTGACAAAAAAATAAAAATAAAAATAATTAACGAATACCAAATAATTCTAATTTAATCAATAAGCATAAATAATAATAATAATAATAATAAATAAATAAATAAATGAAAAAAAAAAAACATTGACACAATTAAGCTCAGCGGTTGAAAGGGCTCGGTTTGAGGCACAAAAACAGCTAGAAGGCATCGTTCAGGCGGTTCAGCTTGGCTCGGTTGAAAGTTTGGTTAGAATGTAGGTAAACCAAAAGCGGGTTACGCCTAGGTTGGGTTGGACCAAATGGAAACGCGCGATCCTGGGGTCCCTTAACGCCCAAAACGACATCGTTTTACAATAGTATAAAAGGCTAAATTTGACCTTTTTCACTAGATTGCTCATCCCCCTTCTCTCTTTTCCCCTTCTTTTCTTTCCCTCTCTCTCTAAGATTCAAGAACACCGATTGAATCCGTCATCGGATTCTAAAATTTTTGCCAGAATCTGGGTAGGGTCACTGAAATCTTTGCCTGAAGTTCACTGATTTCTAGAAAATGGTTGCCAAAAACTTTGAATTTCGTCGAAAAGTCATCGAAAAATTGCTTGAAATCTAAAAATTTTTCAAAAATTTTTCAGAAAAAAATGCCAAAAATTTCAAAAAAAATTTTCCTAAGAATTCTAGAACTACCTCTGCTCTTCTAAACATTGTTTTTACTTCTATTTTCTCCCTGTTTCTTTTTGTGTCCTTCTACTTCTGATCAATAGGTATTTATAGGGATCAATTCACAGAGTTTTTGATTAATCTGGATTCCTTTTTTGATTAAGTTTCTAGATTATTAGACTAATCATTGAATCTATCCTATACTGGTTTAATCCAATTATGATTCTCTATTGGCCTTATTCACGGCAGAATTCATTCCTATTTTTATTATTTTTAATTATTCTGATTATTATTTTCTAACCGAAAATTAATCTAAAAAAGAAAAGAAAGAGGAAAAAGAAAAACAAATCAATAAATCAATAAATTACATAAAAAAATAATTAAGCTCAAATCTTTGGGTTTGACTGGCCCTATTGGATCAGGCCCAATTGATTCGAGTCTGAACCAAATTGAGTGTCTACAAATACAATTTTATCTTTTTCATTTAGTTTAAATTCATTAGATTATTTTACATTATGTTTATTTGCAAAACAATATCATATTTTCTAACTATGTTTTGATCATATTCTTTAAAAAAACCTGTTGCAATGTAACATCAGTTAAAATCTAGTATACAATCTATAACATCAATATAAAGCAAATTGGAATTGGGCTATCTAGTTAACACATCATAAATTATTTATTAGTCAAGTGACAATTTTTTATTTAAATTTCTTATTTTATTTTCTTTATTTTTGGCATTTTCAATACATGGCAAAAAAAGAAAATTAAAAAAAAAACAAAATGTTAAAGAAAAACGAGTCAAAAAAATATCATCCTTCTTTTTAGACTTTCCTCTCCACTTTAGCCTTTTTGACCAACCCCAAAATAGCATGAAATAGCATGAATTGATAGCACAATACCATCTAGAACTCCTTTACCATGACTTTTCCTTTGTCTACAACATTTTAGCCATTCAATGGCTTATTTGTGAACAAATACAAAGCAATCAACAAGCAACCTAGAATGTTAAATGCCAAAATAGTGGTTTAGGAAAGGGAATTAAAGGTTAAGGTTTTGTATTTTCTTTAGTGGGGTTCAAATTTAAAATTGAAAAAAGAAAGAATAAAAGTCACTACCAACACCAACAATGGCAGCATTAAGGAAAAGGACAAATTGAAAGTTTCAATTAGGTCTTTTGGATGAAAAAGAAGGTTTTCACTAGAAACAATTGATAGAAATAAAAAAGATAATGAATGGAAAAAAAAACGATGGAGATAAAGGATTTTCCAATGATTACATGTAGCTTTCAATATCGATGGACAACGGAGACAAAATTAAGCCTATGAAATTAAAGATAGTGAGAAAATTTAAAATTAAAAAATTAATGAACCGAATTGAATGAATAAAATTTGATTCGAATCAGATTAAATAAAGTTTAATTTGAATTAAGATCAAATTTTAAAAATTTATAATTTTATGTATTATTCAAAAAAATTGAATAAAATTCAATTTGAACCGTCATCACCTTTACTACTACTTTTTAGTCTTTAAAGAGGGGGAGTTACAAGATTGGATAAAAAAGTAAATAAAAAAGAGAAGATGTAAAAAAGAATAAAAAAGAAATACATACATATATATATATATATTATAGTGAGGGTTTAAATCTTTTGATTTGATAAAAATATCTTGTCAACAAATAAAGAAAAAAGAGAATATACCTAATACAACTCAAGTGTGACCCATATGAACCCAATAAGCAAATATTTTCTTATATTGTTTTGTTTTTTTTTTTAATGTGTTTAATTTTTTATATACGAGATTGTTTAAGAATGATAATGTTTAAATAACTTACAGGTTTGACAAATTAAAATAAAAAATATATTAATTATTATTTAAATATTTTCTTTTTTAATACGGACATTAATCATAGGATTCCACCCTAAAAAAACTATCAGGGCTTTACAAGCCCACATACTTAATGGATTCCATCACTCAATTCTAGTCCAAGCCCAAACTATTAGACATGGGCCAAAACCAACCCTGCCCAACAATTCCACCGCCCTCAAGATGCATAAAATTCCTCCAATCCCTAGTCCTCTCAATTTTCTTTCAATCTCTGAAAAATCCCCCAAAACACCTTAACTCTTGCTTCTTCTCTTTCTTTCCAATGACGACAATCACTCTCCGCAAGGGCAACACCCGGCTTCCCCCAGAGGTCAACCGGGTCCTCTATGTTCGAAACCTTCCATTCAATATTTCCAGCGAGGAGATGTACGATATCTTCGGAAAATACGGAGCCATTCGCCAGATACGCATTGGAACCAGCAAAGAAACGCGCGGCACGGCCTTTGTTGTCTACGAGGACATCTACGATGCCAAAACGGCTGTCGATCACCTGTCGGGTTTCAACGTTGCCAATAGGTATTTGATTGTGTTGTATTATCAGCAGGCTAAGATGAGCAAGAAGTTTGATCAGAAGAAGAAGGAAGAAGAAATCGCTAGAATGCAAGAAAAATATGGTGTTTCTACTAAAGATAAGTAAAATATATTATTTTAATGATTTGGAATTTTAGGGTTTTGCGTGAACATTTTAATTAATGACTTAACATAATCGTATATGTTGCTACTTAATGTTTGTTTAATAATTATATGTTGTTTTGTGTTGTGAGAAACAGATGATTTCTAATTTCTGAGTTACATGCCTTTTTAGTTTTGGCCATATTGAAAGTGGTGATGTTTGCTGAATTTTTGCTTATTGATAGGTTTTTTTTTTAAAGCTAATGATTTTATTTATCTAAAGAAGCAGGATTCTGCTGCATCATAACTGGTCTTACAATTTAGAAAAAAATTAAAGTTAGCTGAAACAAGTGTGAAGAAGTACACAATTTAAAGCACACAATAGTCGTACTTGGATCATTACTCTGTTTTCCTTTTCGGATTTTAGCTAGGTATACTGCGTCGCAAAATCCCTCAAGACCTTAGGATCCTAGGCCGCTTGAACCTAATCCCAGAGGGTGAGCATAATACTCCTTAATGACCCTTTAGGATTGTAGGCTCATCAAAAGCACATTTTTCTTGTACAAAGAAGACTTTAATCTGGGGAAAAGAGAAGAGGTTGCAGTTACTGGGATTTGAACCCTAGGCTTGTTGGATGCTACTTTTCAAGGATGGCTGTATGAACCAGCTGAGTAAATTTCAGGTTCACATCAAAAGCACATTGAAAATTAAATTAAGTACACTTGTAATCACACCTAATCTTGCTCAAAGGTATTTGTGGAGGCAATGAAGGTAGAGGAAAACTTGGAGATATTTTGGAAGGAAATTGAAGTCATGAAAGGATGCTATGTGCTTTCTCAAGTATGTTTTCGGCTCTGATTTGAAGAGGTAAGAAACCTTTTTAAATAAAGAATGGAGGTAGAGAGATGTTATAAGTGTATGATGGAATTGCTTTGTAACAGCATATTCCAAAAGCAAGATCTTTTAGGTCATAGGTGAGAACATTATTTATTATGGTGGTCCACTTGTCTTCTATAATTGTTTAGAAAGTTCAGGTATTCCTGGTTTTCTCTGTTTACACTTTCAAGTGGCTCAAGCTTTTGTTAAAATTACTCAAACCTGGCTTCCTTTTTGGCATATTGGAGGGAAGGAGTTCCTGGCTTAAGTTGGAAACAAGAACAGAGGAACAATCTAGTATTACTCAAACAAAAAGTAAAAGCTACACCCATCAAGGTAATGGTCTCAGGAGGCAAGCCAAGTCAAGTAATCTTTTATAAACTGTATTTCAGATATTTAATGTAAAAGATAGGAAATTTACTGACGATGTTAGAAGGAATTTTAGAGATTAAAGAAATACAAGAAAAAGATTTTTAGAAATGCTAATTACAGAAATATACTTCAAATTAGGAAAACCAAGTATAAAAGATGAATAGGGAACCATGTTAGCATCTCTCTAGATGTCCTGAGAAAGGAAAAAAAAAAACAACCAAGTACTCTGAAAAATAGAGTGAGAAACTGATGAATAGAAGAAAAAAGAAAGATGATCCTCTGTTAATTTAGAAATAAACAGAGTGGCAAATAGAAACCTAACACTTGTTTATAGCCCTCCTTGCTACTATTATATAGTTAAAACTAATGCCTAATCCTGATGAAGTGTTTGCCTTTGCCAAATATGATGTAGAACTATTGTAGAAAGACAAATGAACTAACAGAAAAACATAATCCTCTTATCTTATTTACAGAAATAATCAATAAAGTAAAAGCAATACATCCCTTTTCCTCTATTCTCTATATATGGATGATTTTTCCTTATTCAAATTAGAGCTGAATATAATATTTAGAGAGCATATAGCATCCTTCCAACTAAGCAGTTTTGCTTCCCGAAAATCTCCTACCTATCCTTCCTCGTCCTTTTCTAATATTGTAAAGCAATATTTGGGTGTGCTTAAATGTGATTGTACACCAAGTGGAGTGGTGCTTTCGCCTTTCACTATGCGCAAATATCTTAAACTTGAAGAACACCGGAATTATATATATGTTTGTGTGAGTGTGTGTGTGTGTGTGTGTGTGTGTGTGTGTGTGTGTGATGAGAGATTCACTTTAGTATAATTTTTACATTGTTTGGATTCTTTGATCAAAATTAAATCTGTGATTTATTTGAATCATTTTTACCATTTATATATATATATATATATATATATTTGAATAATGCTTTTGAGAAGTTTCTATGTATGAATCAGAGGTAAATGCCCCTAAAATATGCGACTGGTTGATTGAAAATTTTAAATGTCTCGATGAGAAGGCCTTTTTATTTATCTACATTTTTTTTTTTTTGCAAGTGTCAAATTTTTAAAAATTGCACAATCGCATAAACAACTCATGCATGTTCCAATGGTTTATATATATATATATATATATATATATATATATATGTTATATGATGATAGATTCAAATAAAATTGTCTCCATTCTAGAAAGGTTTCCGTTCTTTAATTGGATTTTTTGTTTTTGGGTAAAACTGCAAACAAAAAAAAGTAAGGCATTGCCAAAGCAAAGGTCCACATGCAGTGACAACAAGGGCTTAAACCCTCAAAGCTCAAGCCATGAAAATTACCAACAAGATGAAACCTGGAGAGAATCCCTCAATGAACTAAAGTGTAAAAGCATATTTTAATATGGACTTAATTTAATTTTAACTTCCATCCCAACCAAAGCCTGAAAGTACCAATGGTAAGCCGACACGCCCAAGGAATGCTAGTAGATTTAAGCAAAGCAAATTTTCATTATGCACCAAAAAATTAATGGCTACCATTTTATGATTTTCCTTGAAAAAAAAGTTTTGATTGGCTACCATTTGGCAACCAATTAGGGCCTTGATTGAGGCCTTCATTGAAAAAACTTATAGACGCGAGCGCGCATATATATATATATATAAATAAATAAATAAATAAAAGTTATCCTCATTTTACCATGATAGAACAGATAACTAATGTCTTCCAAAAAACAAAAAAAAAATCATGGGTAATTGTGGAATAATTTGTCTCCCTCTTTTAACAAAAGCTCACGGTTGAAAGGTTCATAAATTAATGGGTTGGGTCTTGATCCACTTCTTGCTTTTCTTTTTTAATCTTTAGATCTTGCGATTGGCCTTTCTCTGCTTTAATTTTTCTCATTATAATTTTACATTAATTATAAAATTCCTTATTCAAAATGTATATAAAGTTTTTTTATTTTGTTAAATATTAATATTTTTTATCCAGTGCATTGTGTCACGGGTCGAGACTTAAGCTCCGAACCCGCGCGGCTCCGGGACTCGGGCATCCACTCTTCCGACGTCCCGAATCAACTTAACTGTCACGGTTCACACTCTTGTGAGGTATTGTCCGCTCTGGCTCCCCTGGTCTCACGGTTTTATCCTACAAAAGGCGCCTCACAAGGCAGAGGTGATGTGAACCCTTTTATACCCCAATAACTCTCCTATTATGTTCGATGTGGGATTTAGGACTTCCTTTAGGTTCGTGACATTCTTCTGCACCCAACATCGTGATGCCTTCGTCACGGAGGCTGACCACTCTACCTACCTCCCTCGAGACGCTTGGCGTGGATCGAATGGTTTAGGGTTGGCTCTGATACCACTTGTCACAGGTCGAGACTTAAGCTCCGAATCCGCGTGGCTCCGGGACCCGGGCATCCATTCTTCCGGTGTCCCGAATCAGCCTAACCGTCACGGTTCACACACTTGTGAGGTATTATCCGCTCTGGCCCCCCTAACCTCACGGTTTTATCCTACAAAAAATACCTCACAAGGCAGAGATGATGTGAATATTTTTATACCTCAATTACCCTCCTATTATGTTCGACGTGAGATTTAGGACTTCTCTTAATAACTTCCTATAGAACTTTAAGATTTTCAATTATGTTTTTTAATTAAGAGAAAAAACTTGAAAAATTAAAAGAGAAAAAGACAACTTAAAATAAAAATATTAAACACAAATCTAAACATTTAATTTAATATTAGATGCATGTATTTTTCTACTCAAAAAAATTCAACATCTACTTATAGCCTACACAGCAAAATTTCATTTTACATTCCTACTTCTATTAGTTTATGTTCGCTTTATGGTAGGAACCTTCATTAACAGTTACTTGTTTCCCAATTTCTTTTTTTTTTTTTTTTTTTTTTTTTTTTATTTTTTTGGTAATTAACAGTAATCCAATTTAGGCAGTCCTTTGACAGATTAATTAAAATATTCTTAATTACCATTGGTTTCTAACTGAAAATGGTTTAATTAGTTTTAACCAACCTGCTTGCACGGCTGGAATAACACACAATGTATCCAAATGATGCAGAGCAGCATCTAACCGAAAAACAATTCATAATTCCCACAACATACACATCTATTAATTAATTCTCATCTTAAACATTCCTGCTCCCACCATCTTCAATATTTTTTGCCACCATGGCCCACCCGACAGAGGTAACAAGCCTCAACATCAGTGTGTCATGCAATATTTTTGTTCATGTCGATATGTTGCTTTTGATTTTTGTTGGCTTTTTCCGTTTGCCTGGCTAACATTTTGAGTTTCTTTTCCGGTATATGAAATAATGATGTTTCATAGATTTCATTAGTCTAGAATTGTTCCAAGTTTTCTTGCTGATCACACCCATTTGATTTCCTTTCACCAAAAATCATGCTATGTTTATGATTAATGAGAGTCATAATTCATAATTAGTTTTGCAAAATCATGCTGTGCTTAGAAAGAAATTTGAGAGAGTAAATTTAGATTTTATTTGCTATATAAATTGTGAGAACTAAATGCACGCACTAAATGCATAAATTATTTAAAATTCAGTATGATTATATTTGAAAGGTATAAAAAACATGCATTTCAAATTCACAAATACTTATAGGTATTTCAAACAAATCATTAGGTCGATCCAACCTAGGACATAGTGTTATTAATTGTTACATGTATGTCTAGTTAAACTAAGAAACAGAAGATAGTTTTGAGCTTGTAAATAAACATATAGTAAGTTATTGTTTCAAATTGACAGAACAACGCATGGATGTCTGTTCCTCAATTTGGAGGGTGGGATCAGAAAGGTCCAGGAGCTACGGACTATTCGATGGTCTTCTCGCGAGCTCGGGAAAACAGGAAGCAACAAAAGACTGATGCTAGGCGTAGCCTAGGAAATGAGCAGGAGTTCATTGCTGCTTCACTACCTCAGCAGCGACAAGAGGACGAAGATTCTATCACGGTAAGATTTCCATTTCACTAATTGATCCCTGCTTGGGTCTCCTAACTTGAGTGATTAGTAGTGCGTGAAACACCCACATTCTGCCGATGAGATTAATGGAGTTAGTAAGATTGGAATATTTCATTTGTAAAGCCTAGGTTTGAATCTCACTACGAACAGTCTTCCTGGCGATCTTAAATCTAATGCATGTAGACATGCGATCTGTTCTGACTCTCAACTAGAAAAATCTCCCCACCACTCTAAACTTCATGTTTGTTTCTGTGGCAAAAAAAAAAAAAAAAAGAACACCCACATTCTCATTTCTAATGTCGCCAATTCTATTACCATGCAGAAGAGAAAGAAGATCTTGACCTACATTAACTGCTGTATCAGGCCTTGACCCCAGCCATGCATTCTGCACATTTCCAGTCATTTGGCGTTGTAAACAGAATTAAACTTCTGGCATATTTAGATTTACAGGCGCTCTGCCGCTGGGGAACAAAGCTGAAGTTTCCAAGCTTTAACCATGATTTGCCATGTAAATATCCTTCTTACTATGTATAATTTTCTTCTCCAAAACTGATTGTACTAGCATGATAATTATATCGACTTCCGAAGTTACCTATACCAATGTTAGTCGAGCTCTTTTCTCATGTTCTTATCAGTTTCCTTCGCTCAAGCACAATAGAGCATAATTTCAATTCAACTTCTGGATTTGAAGCGCTTTGGTGGACCTTTGGTGCTAACCTATCAGCGCATACAAAGAAGGGCGGTTCTAAACACACCCTTAATATTTTTCTCCACACCCCCCACATTTTTATTATACATTTAACCTTAAATAACGTTATTTAATACCCTTTAGTAAATTATATTTTTTTCTTCCATACACCTTCTTCATCATCTTCTCTTCTTCTTCTTCCACTTCCCTGCATTCTTCCATCAGAAACCCTAAATCTACTCTAATATTAATATTTTTTCTATATTGTCAAAATGAAAAATGAGCTTGAAAAAAACACATGCAACAATGAAGATTGCCGAATTGATGATTAGGTACGTCAATTTCTAAGTTTTCGAATTTGTATTTTCGAAAATTTTTAAAGATTTTTTAATATGCATTTCACGAAATTGTTGGAATATTCTCAGTAATAATAGATCACATGAATTACATATGATAGTAAAAAGTTATGTTTCTTTAAAAAACATAATTATTTGTTAAGAGTTATGTTTGAAAATTTGTGTATGCATAAATAAACACATATTTGAGCTATTATGTCTATACAAATAAACATCTATTTGGATAGTCATGCATGTGCAAAGAGATGTCGATTTTATTATAAATAGATTTTGGATTTTGGAAAGTATAACAATTTTCAGATATAGCAATATTTAAATAAATTTCAAATTACTTCCATAAAGCTTTGCTGTAGAAATTCTTTATAGAAAAACGATAATCTTGTTATATGCTATAAATATATAGTGGATTGATTTCGTCAATATAAAGTGCAATCACTCATTAGGCTTTATTATATCTTCGAGACTTATCGCTGTAACTTTTTTGCAAACAAATTAATCAAATGGTGGGGGCGAATAACACCTTAAAGAAATTGGTATCGTTATACGCATTGAAACCTTTCTTTGATCTCTTATATTTTTCCACCCTAGGTTCTAATAATTTTAAGATTTTATTTTCGCAAATTTATAAAAAATTTTATTGAAAGCAATAATGGTAGACAAGGACAATATGTTCAGATTAAAACAAAAATTTATTCAGATTTGTTTTTAATTTATTCCAATGAATTCTTTTGGGATAATAAATATTGGAATGATGTATGCCAATACAATAAAATCAAGAAGCAAAGAAATTGTTTAGTGTTGGTTGATTTTCGGTTAGTCTACGAGCAAGTTAATAAATTATTTTTCTTCTTTGATGAATCATATTTCATGTTTATCTTTTCTTATCATTTGAGCTGAAATTTAATTAATTAAAAATTCCGAGAGTTCTCTGAAATGGATACAAAATTATGGCAAGTCTCAATGTAAAAATTAATGTGACAAAATTTTCTTTCTTATATATATATATATAAGAATGATATGATGGAGACAATATGTCCATCTTCTATCATCCAGTTAATACATGACTGTTTTTAATGGCTATAAAGACATATTTCTTGTGCTCGGAAAAATAGTCATTTGCACGCTGCTAAGTCAAAAGTTTGTCACACCACCACCAAATGGTTAGAATGGAGATATTCGATTTTTTGTGACCCTCTTTCATTAGCAAACAAAGAATTATGTTTCAAATCTCATGAAAAGAGGTAAACATGAAAAGATCCTTTCCAAGGGTTACAATTATTGAAAGAAAAGTTAATTTAGTAAAAGCATCGCAAGTATCAATGCCAGCTTTCGTGTTTATGAATGATAAAGAAAGAACGTAATTTCGTGGAAAACATGAGTAAGATTTGCTAAAAATAAATAAAGTTTGTTTTAATGCAAACATAACTTCATATAATTGTAAAGATATGGCATTTATGTGGATAGAATTTAAAAGAAAAGTGTACTAGTTTCATGGCTTTCTATAGTTTCGTAACAAGGATGTGTAACGGCTATGCACTATGTGTAGGCTAGATAATGATATTGGCTTTTCAAAATAGTAAACCTTGGATTTGGCAATTCAATAAGCTATACATTGTGAACTTGCTATAAGTATTTGTTTGAATAGCGTTATCTCACAAATTTGATTGTGAAAGGATTTGAAATTAGATTAAAATATTTATGGAGTTTAATTGCACATAGGTGTATCGATGCTATGAGTAAAGTTTGAATTTATTATATTCAAATTATTATTATGATCCATTTAGGTGGTGGACATGATTTTGAGAAAGGCATAAAATGATTAATAATGCCCATGATAAAGGAAGAATATATATATATATATATATATATTATATTTTACAATCACTTGATATGCCTATTGGTTGTCTTCTAATTGACTATATTCTAAAAGGGTATATGAAATATCCTTGTGCTTATATATAACTTTTTGACAAAAAGTCTTGTTATATATATATATATATATATATATACACACACACACACACATATATATACATATATATATGTTCCACCAATGGATTTAAGGCCTCTTTACAATAATTTACTTGGTGAAAAAGATTATATGATGTATGGTTTAAAAATTGGTGGCAATGGCATTAATTTCTTAGGATATTAAAAAATATATAAAATTAACAAATGTGAAACTATCATGATAAGAATAAAGTCAAAGTGATCACTATGAACTAAAAAAATTTATGACAACTATACAAAGAATATCCTTAATAGCTAAATTACTATGGAAGAAGCATTCTTTAAAAATTGTATATGCATACATGGTGGGGGTGTTGGTCTTATAAATCTTCAAGATACAATAAATATAAAAGTTTCACCATGTGGTATAGAAAATTAACATAGCTATGTTAAAAATTTAAGGATAAGTTCAAACATATAATATAAAGTCATCTATAATGGAAACTCAACTCAGCACTTGGTATAACATTATGTCTTGAGTTCAATAAGCCAAAAAACGAGATAAGAGGTAAGGAACATTTTGTATTTTTTCTTCTTTCATTCCTTTCTTTACAAGTAGGATTGATTGTGTTACCTTTTACTGTCCCAACAAAAAGAATCATGCTACTCGGGTCTTTTACTTTTTGGCTTCATCACTTACAATAGGTACCTAGTCGTTTCACGATAACTTTTAGTTTAGGGCTTGAAACTATAAGCTTGAGTGATTTGTTTCATACCAAATTTCCTTTTTCTATTTGCAATAGAGTTGGCCTTCTGTTTCTATATAGATGATCATCTATATATGACTGCAATACTATAATCTTATATTTTCATCCTAAGTGTTTGGTACCTGCAATGATTAGCAAAGGATGAGGTTATACTCTTAATAAACCCATAACATAAATATATTAAAATGTTATAGTTACGAGAACACTTTTGATGGGAACTATCTATGTGAGTGTAAAGTGTGGTTGCTTCTTAAGAGTTTAAGGGCTTGGCTCTAACAGCAATTCTAAAAAGAGGATGTAGACACACATGGCCAAAATAGTGTCTATAGATATCAAGCATTCATTAGATGTTGAAATCATTGTGTAAGATGAGTTTGGTTAACCAAATGGAATAGCTGGTTTAAAACATAATCTACCATGCAATTTCAGTTAACTTTAATTTATTTTTACTAAGTAAAGGTTCAAATCATAAGATACTTTTATTTATGCAATTAATTTTAAAGATTACCATAAATCTAGATTATTGTAAAAATAGTGAGGGATTGTTGGAACATTTTCAACAATAATAGATCAAATGAATTACTTGTGATAATAAAAAGTTACATTCTTTTAATAAACATGATTATTTGTTAAGAGTTGTGTTTGAAAAATTATGTATGTCTAAATAAACACATATTTGAACTATTATGTCTATACAAATAGACATCTATTTATGTTAAAATTTCCCTCCATTGTTTAAATAAATTTTAGATTACTTCTATAAAGTTTTGTTGTAAAAATTTTTAACAAAAGAATGATAAACTTGCTATATGCCAGCGAATGCTCAATGGATTAATTTCATCAATGCAAAACAAAGTTAATTATTAGGCTTCGTTGTATTTTTTAGGTTTATCATCAGTAACTCTTTTGCACATGCCAATTAATCAAGTGGTGGGGACGAATAAAACTTTAAGAAACATAGCATTGTTACATACCCTGAAACCTTTCCTCAATTTCTTATGTTTTTCCAAACCCCAGGTTCTAACAAAAACTTTTAAAAGTTTTTGAATTCCAGAGATCTTAATTCGAAAACTCTTAAAAGATTCGAATTTGCATTTTTGGAAACCTTTAAAATTTTTTGGATTTTCATTTTTAGAAACTTCTAAAAATTTTAAGATATGCATTTCTAAAAGCTTCTAAATGTTTTCATAAATGCATTTCTAAAAGCTTTTCTAAGTTTCTGGAAATGCATTCCAAAAGCTTTTTGAAACTTTCAAAAATACAAGTTTGGAAGCTATGAATTGCAATATCAGTTGACCATATTTTATGAAATTAAACAACATAATCAAACGAAATCAAAACAAAATATACAAAATTACCTCTTATTATAAGCTTTTTGACCTGATTTACTCTGTATCTTTGTGATTTTATGTTGATTTTGGTTTGAAGGAAGAGAGAATCGAAAGAGAGTGTTGTTGTTTATGGGTTTAAAGAAGAAGAGAATGGGCGTGAAAGAGGATGGCTATGAAGGCGTGTAGGTATGAGTAAGGTGTTCATGGAAAATGAGAGTTAAGGTGTAGGGTGTAGTGAGTAAAATATAAATTTTAGATTTAAATTATGGTGTTTTTAGAAATAAGGTGTAAAAAGTGTTTATAGGGTGTATTTAGAATTTACCTGAAAAGAAATAGGACTAAAGGTGTAAATGAACAGAGTTTTCGATGAATTATTCATAAATATGTTCTATTTTTTTTCATTTATATTCATTTATTAAGTTTAATAAACGATCTTGAATAATATTTTTATGTTCGTTTATTAAATGAACCAAATACGAACAGAGGTCTTTCGATTTGTTTATATTCGTGAACAAACTCATTTAAAGTTTGTTTAAAACTTACACGTTTATTGTTTGTTTGTTATTCGTTTACTATTCGTTTATAATAATACTAATAAAATTACATTGTTATCCTTTATCATAATCATATTTTAAGGTTCATTTACATTCATTTGGGTTCGATTAGGATTTGTTTATTTAAATTTATTTTATTATAATTTATGTATTCTTATGAACATGTTTGTTTATACATGTTTGTGAATATATTTGTTTAATATTCACATACATTGTTTAACTTAATTAAATTAAACACGAACCAAACGAGAATATCCTATTATTTAAACGAACCAAGCTCAAATGAACAAAGTGATTTTCTTACCGAACACGAACAAAACCCAAACATCTCTAAAAATAAATGAACAAATCACAAACATATGTTTGTTTGTTTATGTTCGATTCGTTTACAGCCCTAAATAGTACTATGTCTGGAAAAGATTAATGTTTTGAATAGTTTTAAACTATAATAAAATGTTTAATCTAATTCTTAAATTTTAAAAATCTTTGATACCTAAATATAAATCTTTTAACTAATGCAGTATTTATCCCTAATGTGATTAGCTCAAAATAATGACGCATGACTGACAAATAATTATTTAAGTATCATGTTAATTAACAGATTTATAATTCAAATATCACATTAAAATTTTTTTTCAAAAATCACATTGAATATTTTACTATAAATCTATTAATAGACATTAACTCATCTATAAACATAGTTCACAATACACTATCACACACTACTTTCTTTGCCATGTTTTTATCAAAATAATTTTTTTAATGATATATGAATTATAGTTAAATATTTAATATGATAATTGAATTATAAAAATCTCTAAATGATACTTGAATTATGAATCTATTAACTATATTATAATATTTGAAGTGTTGTTTATTAATTACGTGCCATCATTTAAAAATAACGATATTAAAAATAAATATAATATTAATTAACAAATTCAAAAATTATGTATTACATTAAAAAATTTTAAAATTCAAATATCTTATTAAAAATTTTACTATAATTCAATTCAAATATCATTCTTAATATTAACCTTCTATCAGATCATTGTAAAAAGCAATGACCAACAAAAAGGTTATACCACCTTCTCATCTGCCAATGACAATTCTCAATGGAAACTTATCTCCTAAAATCCATACTGTCAAATCTCAGTTTAAGTACGGACCTCAATATCAACTTTCATTAAGTACGAAGCCCTTGCCAAAATTCCCCCATTAATCTAAATATGAATTTCCCTAGGGTAACACCAAACTGTCCTAGTCTCCATAGAGCCAACTTCTCAACAAAAACATTTGCACAATAAGAATTGTACCAACGCTCTTTATTGAAACCCCTCGGGCAATGCCTTTCAACCCCGGATCATCCATGTGGTCCTGGTGGTGGTGTTAAAGCCATAGAAAAAGATAGTCCGGATAACTCAAAACCCAAGAAATGGTAGCCAGGCAGCCTATTTCTCTTCAAGCATTGCAGCCTTTGTTTCAAGCAAGATATGCCCTGTCAGAAGTACAGGGCTTTCCTATCTGTTTGTTTGCACTACTCTATATGGTGTCTCGGAGTTGAAAAAGTACAATGATTTTGTGCTGTTGCCGAAGGCCCATGTCGGATGAAAACTTTTCAGTACGTAAAATTATTTAAAAAGTCCATTTCCACAAATAGAGCAGTACCCAAATTCGTTTTAGCAAACTGTTTTCTCATGGTTTTATTCATTTTCTCGGTTCAAACCAAGATAGAATAATTATCCTTCCGATTCAAGTGACAGAAAAGTAAAATACTAGTGGTAAGTCCCAACTAATTAGTTGCAGATTTAAAAGCACTTTACTGGAGCGTTGAGGGAAGACAAGTACTTAGCGTCGGCCTTGTCAATTCCATTGAAAAGATAGCTGAAGGGAGGCATTTGTATATACTTCCCAGAACCAGGGATTACTTTCAGCTCATCATGTTGCCAAACCACTCTTCCTCCAGCAATTGTTACTCAACTTTTACCTGACAAAAACATATCAAAAACATTTTCAAACCTAAAATGGATGAAAAGGACTACTGAAGAAATCTTAGTTCATTAGATGTACTGGTTCTCGATATGTTAATTGTTAAACCTTTTTTCAACTTATAACTACTAAAATGATTGCGGGTAAGTCACTTGGCAAACGTGACAGGATATGAAAATTATAATAAAAAAAAAAATGGAAGTCACACAATTTAAATTTTAACATAACCGTATATGATATGACAAAATTAAAAAAAATGTATATCATATTTGATATGTCAAATTTTGACATAATAATTTTTATATTTATACGAATTTGATTTAAAATAGACAGAACCATTATGATAAGTTGACATAAACAATAAAATGACTGTCTATAAAATCTGAACTTTATGGTCATTATTTAGAAAGTCACATAGATTATTAGAAGATTTTATGAACTAAACATGTATTTCTTGAACATTTTTTTCTGTGAGAACAAAATATTACTCACTTGATCAGCAGAAGAAAATCTTTTATGTATGGGAGTAGTTCAAGTTCTCAACTTGCATCTCTGATGGTCTTATTATACCTTTATTAATTAAGCTTTTGTTTACAAATTATGAGTCTTTAAATAAGCTTAAGTATTGGTATGAGCAAATGGAAAATAAGCAAAATAAAAATAAAAAAAAGAATGAAATTACCTTTCCTTTCCTACCATCATAGACATTTGTATCAGTTCTAGAGTGGTGGGAGCTGGTACTTATTTCAAAGCTCGAGTTAGGATTGAATATAATGATATCTGCATCAGATCCAGCAAGAATTGCTCCTTTTTTGGATAGATATTGAAGATCCTAGCACTGTAAAATCTCCATCATTAAAATTGGTTTCCTAGCAGGCACCACGAAGTTATTGAAAGAAGACAGAATCAAGATTTGTCCTTCGTAATGTCATGAATTCGACAACAAACAGACAGGTTATCTATAAAGTTAAATGTTACAATGAAATCATACCATTCAGTGCTTGTTATCCGGACATAATCAGAGACAGAAATTTGGCCAGATTCCTGGAAAGTCATATTTGAGAAAGCAATTCATCCGTCGAACCATATTCTAGGTCCAGTTGTCAACTTTTAAAAAATTTTAAGTTGAAACTTCGACTATAACTCATCACCATCGTATCCCAAACCAGGTGCATCCTCTCTTCAATCCCTAATTTCCAAAAGCATCACAATTTAAGTAGAAGTCATACAAGAATGCAAGTTCAGAAATGCCATGAATCATTGTTTAAATTACCGTTTACACCATTGTGAATTTTCCGGAAATCATGTATGCCAAAAGCCTTTTGGGTAGAATTAAAGGTACAATGATCAGTTCCTACAAGCTGCAAGTAATGAAAATGTAATTTAAATGTGCATCTTGCAAATCTTTTGGTTGCTGACCAAATTCTACAGACAACATTGGAAGCATAGTTATCGAAGACAAGTTGCCCAAAAGGCTCATATGAGCAGCGTTTGCAAACCATTTGGTTTGAAGTTCAAACAACCTTTGCAAACCTAGATCATATTGTAACAATGTTTGAAGTACTTAAATATCAATGATGAAAGAAAAACCTGCAAAAGTCTATTTGAAAGGGCAACCTGCAGAGCCTTGTTATGTCCTGATTCTCTGATAGGAGGGCTCATGACATACCTGAAATGTGAGAAGAACCTAACACCTCAAAATACATAAATAATTGTACGATGTGATCGAAGAGAAAATAACGAGGAAAGGGTCTTGCTTTGCTGCAGTGATGAAGTCAGGATCCCATAGCCCAGAATCATCAAGGACCAATCCAGAAACCACAGGCTCTCCAATAACCTTCTGCCCTGTAACAGGAAAAAAAAAAAAAAAGACATTAACAATTACAGTTATGTACAATGTGCATCAAAAGTTACATACATTGAAGATCAAAGAAAATATGGGACAATCATATCACTTCTGATATCCCATTGTATTGAAGAAAAAAAAATATGGGAGAATCACATCACCTTTTTTGACACATCAAAGTAATTTCAGCCTCCATATTAAAGACGGTTCTAAAAGTTTATAGCATTCCATATATTTAACATCAGGGACAAAGGCATCATAAAGACTCAGCTGATGATGCTCAATAGCATTTATTAGGATAAAGATGATGTTTATAAGAAAGAAAATACTAAAAGTGAAAAAAAATTAAAACCTGATTTTCGAGCTTTAGCTATTTCTTCCATGGCATCAATGCTCATCACGTGAACAACATAGACAGGTGTGTTCACAAAACTCGCCAAACGAATTGCCTGTGCAGTTGCCTCGCCTTCTAGCTGCATGGAATGAAACTAGAAACTAAATTATAACGACAACAAAAATGAAAAAGAAGAACACATCTATTCAATAAGAGTTTGGCTGATTATAAATAAATAACTGGATGCAGTATACTAAAATTAGTAAAAGGGAGCAGATGCAAGAATGTTCTTGCCTTCTATCATCTAGCTGTAATTACCAGATAATCAATCTTGTGGTAAAGATATGGCAAACTATACAAAAGATACAGATATCCGCTTAGTCTTGCAGATTATGCTTCCCACTTAATAACCATACTTGTAAGGTACTTTTTATGAGACAAAGCCGATGAGACTTTCTGGTCAAAACAGGCAATACCTCATAAGAATGATGCGGGTCTCCACACAATCAGAGATCACAAGAAATTATCAAAAGATGTTAAACCTATCTGCTAGATTTAACAAACTACCAAAAGTTTGAAAGGGCCAGGACTAAGACTTGTCGTTAACATAGTATACAGCAGCAAGAGCAGGCGCTAGCAGAAGGAAAACAATTTAACAAAACTAGAGAATAATTTGGATAATTACCACTGCAGGCCTAGAAAGGGCATGCCCTTCTGGACCAGTAATACCAAGCTCAATCATTCTTTTTTGTCCTTCAAATACAGCATCTCCATTTTCAGCATGGACCATAGCCAAGGCACCAAGAGACTTACACATCTTCAGTCCTTGTAACAGAAGGTCGTCATTGATCATGAAAGACCCCTTGTATGCCATGAAAAACTTGAAAGAGTTGATACCTACAAAATTGGAAAATTAATGCACATCAAAAAGCACCAGATTAGAAGAAATTGTTCATTTCTTTCCACAACTAGAGGCACGATAACCTTTTAGTTAACATACACAGATAATGAAGTGTGAATTGCAGCAGCGTATGGAGGATTTTTTTTCGGGGTGTCCACTTATATATAAAAAAATTGCCGATGGATTTACTAATTTTATTAACTAAAATATGTCGAGGGAAAATTTTTGGGAGTGTCCGGTAAAAAATTTTCTTTCAAATTTTCTCATTTTTTAATTTTTGGAGTGTCCATAAACACCTTACTTATACATGTGGATCCACCTCTGCTGAAATGTCAAAGAAGCTTGCAGGCAGACAGACCGTAAAACATGAAAATCTGAAAGATAAAGAAGCTTACCCTCTGCTTAACCATTATTTCCATTTCTCTTGAAACAGATTCATCCCATTTTCTGATTACCACATGGAAACCATAATCCATACAAGACTTCTTTGCTTTCTTTTCATAGGCTTCAAACGCTGCCATTAAACTACCATTAACTGGGTGAACAAAGTCAATATGCATTGTTGTTCCACCTGCTAATGCCGCAGCCTGACCGCTGAAGAAGTCATCAACTGCCACAGTCCCCATAAACTCCGCATCTAGGTGGGTGTGAGGATCAATTCCTCCTGTTAATGTTACAAAACCAATGAAATAATGGAACACAATTAAACATATTTATCTACTACGGTGATCAGGAAATAACTTGACAATGCCTTGAATGAGGTTGGTTTAAGGTTAAACAACATAACACAATTATGAAGAAGTTGTAATTTCTTGTTGTTATGTTCCAAGGAAATGAAGGATTGTAGACAGGAACGAACCATCTAAAAATATCAGGAGGCAAGAATTTAAACACAAATTAAGCCTTCCAGGATGCTATACCACATCAAAAAGAGACAATGTGAGTATTTACATGATAAATGTTATATATATAAAAATATATATATATATATATATAAGTAGGGATCTACTTAAACTAGTGTAATTCTTACATTTTTTAAATCATTGGATCCAAATTATTAAAATTTAAAATTATTATTTCATTCAAATGAGTCATAGATTTAATTTCGATCCAAAAATTCAAAAAAATATATATAAGAGTTACACTAGTTAAGTGGATCCCTCCTCTAAATGTATAATTTCATCTACAATTCTTTTTACTACAATCTTGTAATTATTCAATCACAATAAAAAATTATGTAAAAATTAACCACTTATAAGTATGGATATCATATAAAATTTTAATAAACTACATATATATAATTATGAATTGTGATTAGTTAATCATAGTGTAATGATTGTTGGTATCATTGTCATGGAACTAATTATAGCTTTAAGCTCATATCCCCTAAATTTTCATTATGTGCTGTTTGTTAAACCAAAAAAAAGAATGTGTAAGGAATAAACATAATAAGATTATTTTACCCTTCAATACAAATATTAATAATTTATTCGAATTTTCAACATAATTTTTTAATTTCTTTCTTTTACTTTTTCCCTCCATATCCATATCTTTTTCTTTTCTGTTCTATCCAATTTGATAATAAGGAGAATTGTCATCGTTGTTGATGATGAATGAAATTACTGGCGATGATAAGGTGCTTCCTACAACTAGAGATGGTAAAACTCAACTCACCAGTTTTACTTTCAAAGTATTTTTCACAAATATTTAAAATATATTTTATATATATTAGATTCTTCTTTGATTTTTTTGATATCAAAATATTATAATTATGTTTGACGTATAGGATGATGAATAAGATAACGTAATAATCATTTATATTACATTTAATTTGTATCTAATAAAAATAGATAAAATTATAAGAAGACTTATTATCTTCTTCGTATAGAATGATTCAGTCCTTCCAAAATAGAAAAGATTATTTTTAATTTATGATATTAAACTTACACATCTTATTATACCCTTAAAAATTATATCAATAATTTAAATTATATAAATTTTGAGGAAAGATCATTTTGATCAATAAATAAATTATCCTAATTTAATCCTTGTACAAATCAAACATAAAATAAGATGATATTGTTTAATCTAATCTTATTTATAATATCATATTATCCTATCATATTATAATCTTATATATCAAATATGAACTATATATATATATAATGGCTCGCAATTGAACAAAAATATGTTTTGATTGTAAAAGAAATCTTTGATTGAGTAAATAACCTTGAATTTTGTAATGCACAAAGCTGTTGTCAATCTTTTTGGTGCTGTAATTCTGCTATTACACTTATTACATATGCTAAGAATAAACAAGGAATTATGAAGCAAATTTTCTAATTTGTTGGCCTTAATGACTAGAATTCAGATGAAGAAAACTTTCTCCATTCAATTGATCTAGTCAAAGACAATGAAGATGATTGTAATAGAATCTTTCTCCATACAATTGATCTAGTCCAACAATTAAAAAGTAAAAGAAAATAAAGCTCAAGATTGAATGATTTCAAATTTAAACAATCAAATGACCTAAAGTTGAAGGTGAAATTTAAATTGACCAAAAATTAATGATTTTAGGAAAAAATGAATAGAAGAAATTATTCATATATTAATGAAATGCAAATGTAAGTGGAAATGAGTCTTTAAATAAAAGGTCAATTTGTTTTATCTGAACTTTAGTATTTCTCATCTGATCCACATCCATAAAGAGTTGAATAAATTTTAATATCATTTGCCACAAGCTCACATTTTTAATTCAAGAGATATATGTATTTGATGAAAAAATTCTGAACTTATAAATTTAAAATTATATTCATCTCTTTATAATATGAGATTCGAGAGAAACTTATTCCATATGATTCGAATCAATTATTCCTTGATTTTAGTTTTGCTTTTAATTTGTTTTTAGATTGAGTTAATTATAATTTTAATATCTAAGCTTTGAGAAAACATATAAATTGGTACTTAAAAAAATTAAATGTACAATTTGAATCCTAACCTTTTAAATAATGTATAACTTGCATTCTGAATTTTTAAAATATGTATCATATTAATTTAAATTCTAATTCCATTAATTACATTAGTTTATACATGCAACATTTGATAAATATTATCTAGTTATATGATTATCACATATATTATCAATATTTTTTTTTAATATAAATTAAAAATATTTATATTTTTTTATTTTAATCGTAAAATTGTCTATAATTAATCAATCATTTTTTGTCACATGATATCTATATAAAAATTTTTACAAAATATTTAACACTTTATTTAACAAATAATATACATATAACAAAATTATATTGATTAAATACTATATAAGCAAATTAAGTTAACAATATTAAATTTTAGATTAAAATAATTCATTATTTAAAATTTTAAGATACAAATTATACATTTAATTTTTTTAAATATCAATTTATATATTTTTTTTTAAATTTAAATACCAAAAATATGATTAATCTTTTAATTTTAACCTGAAGGTCCATCCCTCGGAAAAGTATTCCAAAAAAAAAAAATCAAATAGGATACTTATCCGAAATAATTTCGAAAGGATAATGGCTAATTCCATGCATCTAACAAGTCAAAATGTACATAACCGGATTATAAGTAATAACCTGGCATGACGTATCTTCCGGTGGCATCAAGCACGGTAACCTCATCACCAACCTGCCAAAACCATTTATCCAAAAACAAAAAATTAATATGAAATCCTACAACACGATCATCAAATTACACCTTACTACGTAATTGGCATACAATATTTTTTGACACATGTCTATATATAAATATATCTATGCTTAGTAATAAAAAATAAATTTCAGAAATTTAATTTAATTCGTTTTTGTAATTAGAGAATAATATTTATATTTAGTAAATTTAAAGTTTAAATTTTAATATTTGTAAATTTTTTTTTTATTTTTCGAGTATCAAACTATGATCTCCATTGTAAAAAAAAGTAAGAAACAAAATATGTACTAACCTTGATATTAGGCTTGACGGTAGCAATGATGCCATCTTCGACATAAACATCAGCTATCTCCTGCAGGTGATCATTCACCACAGTCCCTCCCTTAATCAACAGCTTGGACGATGATGACGACGAAATTCTACACGTTGAATTGCCATTTCCAACTCCAACTTCACAAATCTGCAAGGACTATGGTTATTTATAATTGCTTTGATCAATTAATGTTCTAACGAGCCAAAAGAGACAAAATTGTAAAGAAATTATGAGAAAATTTTGTACTACCAGCTGCTGGTTTGAATGTGATAGGGAAAGAGAGGCGAAGAGAGGAAGACAAAGTAAAAAGAGAGAAACTATTAGAGAGAGAGCCATGGAATTAATCTGTGAAGCTGGGGCTCCCTCGTCAGATAAGGTTAATATATGTATATATCCGTATTTATGGACGCTGCCTCTGTTAATGCAATCTGTTTTTATTCCGCCCGCAAAATTATTTTTCTTTATTTATTTTGCGCAGGTATACAATTCTTTAGGTAGTTCACTACGCTTTTTTATTGTAATTCATGAAGTTATTGAATAGTAAATTATAAATTTTTTTTTTCTCAAATTTTCAAATTAGAAAAATTTATCAATATCTATTATGTGCTTCAAATTTTTTATGTACACGTTATTAAAAAATAAAAACTACCTGTATTTGATTTTGGGTAGAAGGTAAAAATAAAGAAATTGGATTTTTTTCTTTTTTATCTAAGTTTTTCCTCGTTCACGACCATAGCTCAATGGCTTTAATCAAGCTTTTCCCCATGAATCCAGCTAGGGGAAGGCCACATATTTGGAGCAACATGAGGAAAGAATTGAATGAGGTCTGGATATTAGCAAAGTTGTTCCAACTTTCGCTGTATATGCTCCTTTGGGTAACAGTAAGGGTCCTTGGTGGCCTTTCCCAGCAAAGCTTAGCTGCGACTTGAGAGGTGAAGATAGGCTAACCAAAGGAAACATGGCCTAAAGTGACAAGCATCTGTGCCACCACACAAAATGAACATCATAACCTCCAATAGACGGACACAATCGGTAGCCCTGCTGTCAATACAGTAATCTCAAATTCATCACTTCTATTACCTAAACATATATACGTTCCCGTATCAATTCATTAGAAAAGGTTGTACAAAAGATGTACAAATATTCGGTATTCCATGTTCAGATCCAACAAACAGAAAAGGCAAAGAGGAACAGGAATAATACGGCTATGAGCCTATGAGCTTGCTTTTGCAGTTCAGTAAAGTTTAAAAGTTAGAGAAAACCCAAAACACAAAAATGACCATAAGATAAGACCATATAAGAGTTGTAAAAGTAAAAGAAAATTTTTGAAAACATCAACAAAATGGCATGCTAGAAGCCTTTCTGCAGAAGCTTCCGCTTGTAGGATGCAGACAGACTCAATCAAAAGCATTGATAGGATGTTGTGACAAAAGCTTCTTCTTGCCAAGAACAAACTCGTGAAGCTACTAGCCTTCTCGAACACGTTTTATCATAGAAATGCAAAACATATATCTACAGATTTCAAGCATCCTAAGTAACATTACAAGTTCATTCTTTTCCAACTGTAATGCAAAATATGTAACAAATATGAACCTTAAAATGCAGAGTCTGACTTAAATCTACAAACTTATAGAACAGGGAATGTAAAGGAAGCAAATCGGCCACATTAAGTTGTGCTAGATAATCCGGAAAAATATAACTGTTCTAACATCCTGAAAAATAATTTCATAGCAACACAACCCAATAGAACTTATTAACTGATACAGAGCTTGCATTTTTTCCTGGCGTACACTGCCGACTTCATAGATTAACTGGTTCTGAATTTCAAACAAATCCGCAATACAGGAGGACACTCGCATATCTTCCAGAAAAAGTATAAAAAAGACAAATAAATGTCAAGAAAATTGCAGGTCTTAATGCATTTATAAGACTAAATATAAATATTATAGGAAACTCAGCACCTACATTAATTGCCGCATCAATCATCAACCTCTGCTCTAATCTCTCTTTGCAGCTCGTCTTTGTAGTCTTCAAAAGTACCAGGGAAAGTGTTCACAGTCCCATTATCTACCACCCAAATTTGACTCTTCTCTTCATCTTCACAGACACGTGATATGAGCCTAGAGTCATGACTTACCAGTACAACTCCACCAGTAAACTCATCTAGTGCATCAGCCAGAGCATCTATGCTTTGCATGTCCAAATGGTTTGTAGGCTCATCCAATAGCAATATGTGAGGTTTTGACATGGAAATTGAAGTAAAAACAACTCGTGCTTTTTGTCCTCCAGATAATTTTGCAATTGGAGTAAGGTGATTATGGCTGGGAAGTCCAAATTTCCCAAGTTTGGCCCGAACAGCCTCCTGCTTGCTGAGTCCCTCTTGATCTGGATGAAGACGAAGAAGATACTGCACTGGTGTCTCCTCCATAGTTAGTAGATCTACAAAGTGTTGTGAATACCTCCCAATCCTCAACTTCTGACTCCTTCGTACTTCACCCTCTGTTGGAACTAGATCACCAGCAATAAGGTTCAAGAGAGTAGATTTACCAGCTCCATTAGGCCCAACAATGGCAACCCGAGTTCCCATATCAATACCCAAATCAACATCTGAGAGCCTGAAATCCTCCCTATTAGGATAACTGAAGCTTACATTTATTATCTGCAAAAGAGGCGGTGTTAGTTCAGTAGGCTCAGGGAAGTGGAACTCCACACTGTAATCTCTCCACTTCTTTGGGGCCTCAGCTGGAGCTTCATCCTCATCAATCTTGCCCTTTCCCTTGTTTTTGGCCACTTCTTTTGCTGCTGCAAACTTAGCTCGATCTTTTACCTTCTCCTGCTGAACTCGGTTCCCTGACCTTTTTGCAGCTTTTACCTGCTTCTCATAAATTTCAAACTTCTTATTCATCTCTTTACGACGCTGCTCATACCCTGATTCAAAATCATCAAAGTTACCTCGGTAGAACTGGAGCTTCAAATCATGGAGATGAATAATTTCAGTGCAAACCGTATTAAGAAAATCTCTATCATGAGAAACAACCACCAATGTTTTCTTCCACCGGTATAAATATTCCTCCAACCAAAGAACAGCTCTAAGGTCAAGGTGGTTAGTCGGTTCATCCAACAACAAAAGCGTTGGTTGCACAAAAAGTGCCCTAGCCAGAGATATTCTCATCCTCCAGCCACCACTAAATGACCGAGTAGGACGACCTTGCATTTCTTTGGTGAAACCCAACCCAGCAAGAATCTTTGATGCCTGAGCTTCAGCAGCATCTGAACCCAAGATCTGCAACTTTTCATACAGTTCTGCAAGCCTTTCTCCTGCATTATCCCCATTAAGATCATTTTCATCCTCTCCTTCATGAGGAGAAGATGAATTTTGCAAAACTGATACTTCTTCTCGAAGCCTAATTAGCTCTTCATTTGCAGAAACAACCGCCTGAAGGGCAGTTCTATCATCACCAACCACTTCCTGTTCAACCAAGAGCACATCAATATTTTTCGGCACTGGAATCTTCCTCCAAGCAAGAAGCTTTAACAAGGTAGACTTGCCCATCCCATTTGGTCCAACCAAACCATATCTTTTACCATGGGATATCTTAACTGAGGCATTCTTTAGAAGCTCTTTTCCACGAGCTGATACAGAGAAATTGTCTATGGTTATATCCTTCACATTAGCATCTGCTTCATCCTCACCATCAAGGACAGAAGCCCGACTGCCAATAACCACCGTGAAAGCATCATGATCATCTTTAAGGGCCTCTTGTTTTGCATGCTCAGCAGCTTGGACAGCAAGCATTTCCTTCTTTTCACGTTTCTTCAGCTCCTTATCAGTTATGGAGGTATCAAGTGGCTTCAAGACCTGCCTCTGGTGTCTGTTAGACTGTGTTTGCTCTTCCTCAGAGGCATACTCATCCTCCTCCTCATCTGAGGGTGGGAGATCAATCCCATCAGTATAAGATAAAACCTTTGGGCCCTTTGCCTTGGGTTTAGCAGAAGTAGAACTCATAGTGGATACCCCCTTTTTCGTTTTATCAGGTTTCTGGTCCATGCCAGCAAGCATAGCTGAAACAGAGAGTTTCTCTTTTTTCACATCTTTGCCGCTTCCCTTAACTTTTGCAGTAGCACCACTCTCCTCTTGTTTTTTCTTTCCCATTGCAACAATCACTCTGCTCATGTCAACAGGAATAAAAAGAATTTATCAAATAAGCTCCAATTATAGTTTCTTTATAACAGCTTTTATGCCTTTTTTACTATTTTCTTTTAGGTTATTTAAACGTTGCTAAAAAGCAAAAGCAACTAACAAAAAATTGAAATCATAATTTATTTGAATTGAATAAATAAATAAGTATAAAAATGAATCAGCACATCGACTAATTTATGTTTGTTGGGCTGCTCTTTTTCTTTCTTTCAAGTATGACTTGTATGATGTTTCACTACCAGAAGAACAAGAAGAAAAATTAGATTTTATGTTTCAAATGATATACTCTTATTATTTACTATTCAGTTTCTAAAAGAATCACAGGCCCTTCAAAGCTTATAGTAATCTTTGAATTTAATACTAAAAGGTTGATTAAAAAAATTCCCAAAAATCGTTATAACTATAACTTTCCGTATTCCTTAATCCTATTACAATTGCAAAGTCTCCTAATTAGGGCAAACATCTACAGGTTATATCAAAGTAGTAGATCATATAATACTTAATTAATTTAAGAAAGAATAATTAGGGTTTACCGAAACCTAACCTAAAAATTAATGTCTTGGCTCAAATCTTTCACTATTAATCAAAACTTTGAAAGTACTAGCAAGAATTAAATTAAATTCTCTCAAACTTTCTTTTTCTGAGCGGCCAAACAACAAATAGCTTAAAAGGACAAATACCCTAAATTTGTCGAATCAACAAAAATTTAAAAAAATAAAAGAGAACAAATGAATCGATTAAGAAGGTTAAATCATCGCCAGAATCCCATTAATATATATACCGAGAAAATAAAGCACCTGTGTTTCTGGTTACACACCTATTAGCTGAATCGAGGAAGCAAAAGAGAAAAAGAGAGCCCAACTGAATCTTCAAATTCTGAAGTGAAAAACTTAATGCAATCGAAACTGAAGTTAATAGATCTTGAAAAATAATAAACCGGGAACAGTGATAAATATGAAAAGGTTTTTTCTTTTTTGCTCTTCCTCGGTAAGAGAAAGAGAGCACGGAACGTTTTTTTTTAATAAATATAAAAAGGTTTTTTCTTTTTGTGCTCATATTTGTCTTCTCATCTTAATTAAAATAGTAATGGATGGAAAATTAATAAAAGGCCCAAATGCCTAAGCATAAAGGCCCAAACTCATTCTTAATTTCACATCTGGACTAGTTGCTCAGTTAGGCCCAAATTTAATTTTCTGTCCTTTTAAAAATACTTTATTTATGAATAATTTATATATATTTTCGTATTTAACACATATAAAATACAAAAATTATTATTTCACACAAAGCATATTTTTTTGTTTCTACTATTTTTATTAAAATTTTAATTCATTCGCATTAATTTTTTTTCCTATCATTATAGTATCTAAAATTATCATATTTAACTTCAACCCAAGATCAATTAAAAAATTCAAAACGAGTTCAACCAAAAAAAAAAATTTTTATTCCGTTCCATAATTTTTAGTTCTTTTTTTTTTACTTTTATTTCAATTATTTTAAAATTTTGATTAAATTAAATTTTAACAAATCTCTTTTTTTTTGCCAATTCAACAAATATCTATTTGGAAACTATTTTATTTAAAGTTTTGAAAGTATTTTTTAATTTTAACTATTAATAAAAAGCAACCAAACATAAAAAATAAAAATAAAAAAATTAGTAAACTAACACTAATTATAGGACTGAGAAAATAGTTGTACATCTGTTCCTAATTTCTGCAACATCCCAAACAGCAACACCCTATTATAGATGTATATAATACTACAATTTAAAAACTCGATTAGATCAGCGAGCAACTGACCTCGAGTCAATGTTAAAATATTTGAATTTATTACATTAGCTGAACTCGATTAAGAGTCTGAGCTTATCAGACCTTTGTCAAGCTAATCTTCTAAATTCTAATAGTAGATACCTTTTTATTCTTTTCTTTCACCCCCACTTGCATAAAAAAGGATGATGATGCAAACTAAATATTTTACAACAAAGAAGATTACAAATACAAAAGCAACATTCTCCCTCCTCTTACCGAATTTCTGACTTGCTGTGCTTGTTGCTTGTTATGATGATCATATTCTTGAAGGAGAAATGGCAATTGATGATAACAATGGGCTCTCACATTCTAGCTGGAAGGTGATGGCAAGGCACTGGTGGAACCAGACGGTGACCAAGCATAGATAAGCAACCCCGTGACAAGGATGATTGCTCCTGCAACAAAACCAGTTGGCAGCAACGATGCAACACCAAGATATGGCAGCGGCAGTGTGAACACATAAACTGAAATAGGCACTGCAATGCCAAATTCCATAACAATATTTCAGTCGTACAAACCAATGGCAGATTATTATCTATTTAATTAGGTATTCGTTGGAGAATAAGGCTACTGTTTAGACTGTCATAATGGCATTCATTCACGTAATTTAACTTGGCAAATCAGATTAACTTCTAGCACTTGAGCACTACTAAAGCTTCAGGTTCAAAATCTTGCCATAAACACCTAGGCAGCACAAACACACACACACACTACGTGTATACGTAAATACACACACATATATATATATATTTTATAAATGGACAAGGACATATAGGTAAAGTGAAGCTTTGATCAAATCGGCTCCCTGCAACTAATAAACTGATATTGAAAAGGATAACAGAGGAAAAACAAAAATATACCTGAAATAGTGGATGCAAGTGAAGAAACCACAGCAGAAGATATCTTGAGGAGATGTAGCAATGATATGTTAAAACCCATGTTGACAATAACAAACAGCAAAGGCAGTACTGGTGCACCATCACATCCTGTGGCCAGCGAAATTTAAAAGTAACTAAATCAATCGCTTGCTCCATTCAAGACACAATCCAGTCACAGCAAAAAACTTATGGTAAAACAGAATGGTTAATAAGAACGGCAAGCCAACTGCATAAGTAAATAAAATAACTTCAATCAATTCTTTTTTCTTAAGTACGTGCAACAAAATTCCCCCTTCTCTGATCTTTGGTTTTGTCTTGATATCCTGGATTTCTGCTTGAGAATTTCATTGTTGAAATAGCAATAGGCTACAATTACCGATAGTACAACTCCATTTATATCATTCTCAAAAACTCCAAATTTTCCACAGGTGCTACATTACTTTTATGTCAAACCAGATATATTTTTTCCTTACCTTTACCAAGATTTTAAATTCATAATTGATATTTCTAAATGTTTAATACATAGTATAAAATACTGCAGCTTTTTCTCTCTCTCAGCCAAGCTCTGAATCTGATGATGAGCAACCTTTTATCTCATATTTAAGTGTGCTCATCAGTTGGGATCCAGGCCCTGTACTAGAGCAAGAATCTAGTAAAATTTTTCTAAAATGTCTATTTCTTGCAAGATGTATGAGATGTGCAGTTTATGGGACTATTCATGGCACACCATGCTTTCCCATTGAAATGCAATCATTGCCTACACTACACAGTATGGAATAAGTTGACCTTTCCAACAGATAGTAGATAATGAAACAATCATGGCTTACCATTTGATAAAGTACCACCAATATTCAAGAAGCAAGCTGCACCATCTTTAAGATAGTTTGGAAGCTGACAAAATGGAACGCCCCAAAGTTTTGATAAAAAGGGGAGAAGTAGGCAAATGAACAATGCCTGCACTAGACATGGTACAATCACATTAACATCCAACCAAGATCCACAATAAAAGGCCATGGAAAAGGACTGTAAGTAAAAATTGCCACAGAACCTACTAGTATAACTCAGTACATGTACTTACTTGAAATGCGGATCCATAGGAATTTACGACAAATAGATCTACTGAACCACCCTGCAACAAATGCAAGAAAATAATATTTAATACAATGCATGCACTCACAGAAATATTTCTCAACTTCTTATATCCAATTTGACCCACAAGATAGAGGGAACTTTTCAACAGTAAACATCATACTTTTAAATGCTGTGCGGCATCCAAAAAGATTACTTCCTGCAAATGATTAAAGTATCACCTGTTACATGAATGCATTACAATAGAACTTGGAAATTGTTAGATACTTAGATTTCAGTAAGAAAGCCAACAACCTTCAGTACAGTATCAGCTGCTTGCAACAAAAAAGAAACTATCATCAATAGACTCCAAAATATGCCAGCTCCCATCAATGAATGACCAGTGCCAGATCCACTGCAGAAGTAAACACGGAATAAATCTAATTCTCAATGTCCGGTATAGGAACAATCATTATGAGAAAACTAGTAGTACACATTATAAAAAGGTAGCAACTGTGTCTCAAATCACCATGATTGAAACTAATAAAAAATATATATGTATTATTTCAATTAATCAGCAACTATAATGGAGATTTGCCTTCAAAATAGTAGATTCACATAAAAGACGACACTAAACAAATACTATGAATTAGTGATGCTAAAAGAAAGACCATTGACTAGTTCAGCTGGCCTTTAAGGAGGAAGGAAGCAGTCAAAAGCAATAACACAAGGAAAATATCATCCAAAATATTTCCTTTTCAGACATTTTTAACGTAACCAAATTTAATGCTCTTGTCATATGAATACAAAAAGACTATGCCTGCTAATTGATTCGAAAGAACCTTCAGAAACAAATTCGCCAATCAGTAATGATCAGTTCAATTTACCATTAAAAACAGAAAGTCATTCACACAATTATAGTGGTTGGATTGCTAGCTAAAACAGAGACCAGCAACTTCTAAGGTGGTCATAGAAGAAGACAACTGAGAATGCCCATAAGTCTAAAATTTCACTCATACTTCCAAAATGTTTTGAGCAATAAACGGTCAATTAGTGTTTTCATTATTCTGTTTTAATCATCTTAAAGGAGCTTTGATGTCTCAAGTTTTTATACCAATCTCTCTCCATGCAGCTAGACCAGTCAGACTATGCCACTTTTCATTAGATTTACAGTAATTAAAATCCAATAAAAACAACATCTCTTGCTAGGGATTTTGACTCTCATTCAGTTTCAGGGCCCTCTATAAACCAGGAAGCTTGAGGAGATATCTAGAAATTGCATTAAAAAAATTCATACATGTATCAATTGAATAATAGAATTCGAAACAGTTATAAGTTACCTTGCTACAGTTATGATTACACCAACAGCTACAAGAAAGCATCCAAGTAGTTGATTTGCTCTATATCTCCTCCCAAGAAAAATAATGGACAGGAGAATTTGCCACACAAGAAATGTCTGCAGAACTCATAGACCAGAGTAACTATTCAGTGCTTATGCATAAGACAGTTTAGTGTCACAAGCTATAGTGAGCGAGACAATAACCACTGAATGAAAATCAGTATGAGAAAACTTATCAGATTATGGGATAAGTACATCAACTATTGTTTCAGATGAATATAAATGAAAACACGTTTTTTTCCTTCAACTTTTACGTTTCTGGCCAATAACTTTGGACACTTTTGGAATTATGTGATAGTTGAGTTCATCCAGCTACACTTTTATAAAATCATCAAGTAAAGTTTAGAGCCTAAAACAACCTTACAAAACCCAAATAGAAAAAACCAGCACAATTGTTCTGCTTCTTACATGTATAAATCTACTTGGTTGTTTTTAAGATTATTTTAGCTATTATTTCTATCAAAAAGATTTGGGTTTACTATCTTATCCTGTTCTGTCATTAAGGCACAGAGGTAGAATCTGCTTTCAAATCAATAACTTTTGGCTCTAACAATTCATACTTGAAAGCAGCATTTCTGTTGAAAGCCAATGGATGGTTGGCTCAAGTAGTAAAGAAAGTGTGCTCAACATTTCTGGCCTAACAAATTGGTTTAGCAAAATGGGGGTTGCATTTGACGCTGAACAGTAGAAGTAAATATTTCTTACCTGAGACAAAATTGGAATAGATGCCCCCGATAGATTTGCTGAACAAAGAGAAAAATGGATATTAAAACCAAAAAAAAAAAAAAGGAAGCTAAAAGTTTAACAAAACATTATAAACTCTATTATTACTCCCAACAATTTATGTTTACTCCAACATGAATTACGAAGAAAATAAATATAGGGAACTACTTCACACAGGGTGGCACAAGTCTGAAAGCCACTGACCTAAAGGCATTTCACAAATATTTTCAATGAAGAACTGATGTTTACTGACTAGATCCAACAAATAGAAACATTCAGACAATATTAATAAATCAGCAAGGAGTATTTAGAAATTTGATAACTCTAATAGCTACCTTCTAAAACCTACATTTGTGCAGAACTGTCTCTGCCAAGATGCTAAAAGTCCCCAACAAAAAAGAGACCTCATCTCAAATGGTAATAAAATAAAACAGATGACCCTCCCATATTTGGAGGCTCATTTTTTCTGTATCGAAAGGGAAGTCATTTTATACGGACAAACATATTCCAAAATCACCATGCAAACATGTCCTAGAAATATTAGTACGTTAAGTGAACGACATTCAAAGACATCTAAGCATGAGCTAACCTCCAGCAGCCATTCCAGTCGCAGCAACAAGAGCCTCCAAAAGGCCAACAGCAACAAATGGAGCTTTTGGCATGGAAAGCATCTCATCTGTAACTATACCAGCATGATACCGGAGATTCAATACAGAAAAGTATACAAGTACATACCTGGACAACAACAAATCAAGAGTGAGAGAGGTATTAGCCTGGAACAAAGTTTCCAACTAACATGTATTTTGCTCTCTTAGAGTTAATGGAATTAATTGGTTATGAAAATTCAGCAGCTTTAATTCATTTAACATATAAGAAACAATAAATTTTTGAGAAATATACGTTTCATGCTACTCTTCTCTTTAAACTCCCAAAGGAAACGTTAAAATTACAAGAGGAAAAAACTATTCATTTTGAGTGAAATAATAGAAGTTTTTAGCAAAACAGAAGTTTTAGAGGTAGGGTCATACCAACTTGGGCTCGATACATTCACTGTTAAATTGAGTTTGACCATTGTAGACCTTTTGTCTAGAAAGGTATCAGGTTCTTTGACAGTTAAGAGAAGAATGAAAACTTTATATTAGTAACAATGTAGACCTTTATCCACTATTTGGAAGGTTCTCAAAATAAAAGCACCATTAGAATCTTTTTTGCCTAGAATATGTCAGAATAAGTGTTTATTGAATTCATCATTCAAAAAAACTACTTTTTTAATTCATTAATAAATTGTGTTAAGAATGTCAAAATTTTCAATTTAATAGTTAATTTAGGATTTTATATAAGAGATATAATAAAATTCATCAACAGATATCATGGTTGAAATCATCTAAGAAGTTTTTCTCTCTCCTAAATCTAGAAGCTCACCTCTCCTAACCGGCGCCCAGCTAAGTCTATGTTTCACATGTCCAAACCATCTCAAGCGGCCCTCTTTCTATCTTTTCCTCAATTCGGACTACCCCTAATTTTCATCAGATCTTTTCATTTATGATTTTGTCTCTTTTAATCTTACCACACATCCATTTAATTATCCTCATCTCAACAGAAATCATGCCAAAATGGAATGCAATTTTAAAAACTTTATATATTTGATTGAGTAAAATTCTTAAATGATTTCAACCATATAGATATATTTATATCTGATACAAAGACAAAATCTAAGATATTTTTCAAAATTTTGGTATTAAAATATTAGTATGAATATTGATATCATTCTTTTAACAGATAATACTGAGACCCACAAAATATTAACATATTTGTTGAAGAAATTTAATACCATTATTCAGTGATATAAGATGTACTGTCCACAATAATAATTGTTAGTGCCCCAAAGATATATATAAATTTATTTTGAGAATAATTAGAAAAAAGTTTTTAATGTAAAAATATGTTTTCTTTTCATTACAATAAAAAGAAATACTTAGAGCTACAATTCAGACAAAAGTTAATAAAAAGGACTGTACTTTATGGTGATAAAGGATAACCCCCAAGCTATGGTAGGAGCCAGATTTGCACCCTGGTCCTGCAAGATCAACCCCAAAAGGTAGGATATGAGCCGCTGGGCCACAGCCCCCAGCTCATTAAAAGGAGTATACTTGTACATGAACAATATGTGATTACTTTCAATAAAAATATCAAAGTTATTTGAATTTAACATATAGTAATAAAGTATACATACTGGTATAAGATATACCAGAAAGGAAATGGCTGCTCCAGAACCACAAGCCAAAATCAAATACGAAAGCTACTCTGAATGGGTCAGTGTCTAAAGTAAAGGTAAAGCTACTACCTTGGCCCACCACAAGTGTAATAAGTCCAGGTGATTATATCATATCAATCACTTTTGCCATAATGGAAATCAACGTGTGGCGCTGCGCAACTGTCTGTCCGTTTTTCGATTTCCTCCTCTCTTTAGTATTTGACTAATTATACCTTCTCTCATCTATGGGTTTCGTTCCATTTCAACTCTCCACTTGTAAAGATCAATATGACTTACTCTTTCCTTGTCAATCCTACTTACTTGTTCTCATTTTTTTTAATTCTTCTTTTTTCTCCTATGAACTTCCATTTTTAAACGCAACAAGAAGATTAGGAATAAAAATCTTTGAATAATGCACATAAGAGGCTACAAAGAGCATAGCACTAGTATTGTAAAAGAATTTTCTTAATAAATCAGAGGTAATCTAATGAAATTAACATATATAAATATAAAATGTATTAGTTTCACATGATTACAGATTTTCAAACTTAGAGAACCTTCTAAAAGTAGTAAGACTGCTTCTAGCATTGTCCATATGCACCAATCAAAGCCGTGCACAAGCAGGGTCAATCATCTAACCCCGTGCCGCACTACAGCTTTAAACATAAGTTATATTCCAAAGCTAAATTCATCATTGCTCTTTAAGAGAATATTCCCTAACCAATTCAAGTGGGTATTAAAGGCCACATGGCAATGATTTACCCATAAAGTCTTTCAAGCCATCAACGATGGTTCCTGAAACAACATTCTAGATTATATAACTTGAGAATATCTCTTAAGCCTTTTATTTAATATATAAGAATAAAAATTCATAACACAAACTAGCTAAAGATCAAACACTTTCTTTTTATTATTTTTTCTTTCATTTCTTTGTGAATTGTGATATATCCTTTGATGGGATGACTCTGAGGTCCATTTTTGATTGGGGTAAAGTACGAGATGGACATTGAAAATTGGCCAAAAAGAAATGCATGGACAATGGACATTGAAATTTAGATGAACTGGAAATAGTGATCCATTATAACTTTTCTCTGCTTCTCACTGTAACAGGAGTGAAATTATTCCAAAACATTTATTATTTCTTTATTATATAGGTTTTCTACTCTTCATCTACCAAAAATAAATAAATAAATGTAAAACTTTTTTTTATTAAAACATATTTGCTATAACAAGTTTTTTGTTTTAAACAGCACTCCAATCCCCGTGTGAAAAAATAAATGCCAAAACATATAAATATATGGAAAATTTATTTATTAGTTAACCATTTATTGCAATTTGCAAATGAGTTTAAAAAAAAAAAAAACTTTCGTATTTTCTGTAACTGTTTTTTTTTTTTTGGATAAATATCTCAAAAAGAAAGTTGTTTTCAGCCTTAATGTCTTGTCAAACGGACAATAGACAAAGGGGGAAACAACACACACAAAAAAACAAGTGTTTTTCACATGCTCTGTTGTTTGCTCAAGGAAAATCTTAAGCATTGGATGGAAATCCGGTAAAAGGCTAGGCCTCAAAAAAAAAAAAAAAATTGGGGCGAAAATTTTGCCACTATTAACACACCTAATAGAACACAATTACTAGCGTGGAAACAGCGAAAAAAGCTGTGTCCGTAGTAAGACTTCAAAGAAACTTTCCAAAAATAGGGGCACACTAAACAAGAAACAATATTTGAAATAAAAAAAGGAAAAAAAAAAAAAAAGAAGCAAATCAGCAATGAGAGAGTTTTCGAGTACCCGAATGTGGCGAGCTGAGCCAGAAAGAAAGGGTAATGCTTGAGAGGAACCAAAGCCAGCTTATACAGCACCCGATTCCCTACTCCCAACACCACCGTCACCCCCACTGCAACCAACACCTCCACCTCCCGATTCCTCTCTCTACTTCCAATCCCCACCGTCCGATCTCCCACCCTTTGATCTCCCACCGAGTAAGAACACAGCCCTGGTCCTTGTCCCGCTCCCCCCTTCTTCGAGCCATCTCCGCCCTCCGATCTTCCTACTGGCCCCACCGCCTCCACTCTCCAATACTCTCTCGACCGCAGACGCCGTTGATTATTGTAGGGCCTCCGAGGGAACACAGGAATCTCAAACGTAGATTTGAACTTCCGCCGTTGAACCGAAATCACGGGTACCCTTGGACCGGCCGTTAAACGGCAGTAACATGAAGCCATGTCGACTGATTTTTATTGAAACGAAGAAATTAAATGTAAAAAAAAAAATACTTAAATAAAAAAAAATTGTCGAACAGAGGGAAGGAGATTTTAGAGAGATCAATTGGTGAGTTCTGAGAGGTTGTTGGACAAAGGGAGAGAAAGGGAGGGAAATTTTGCTATATAAAATATTTATTTATAGTACGACATGACATGACGAATCGTTGTCCGCGTAGTAAAATTTTCTTCTGCAACTCTTATTATTTTATTATTATTATTCTGTCCTTTTTTCGTTTAGCTTGCATATTTAATATATATTTACTCAATTTAATTATAAAATATATTTTAAATATTAATATTAGATCAATTAAATACTAATATTTAATAATAATAAAATAATAATTCAATATACATAAATAGATGCACGATGAATTTGCATTTACTGACTAAAAGGAAATTATTTTTGCTGAGAAAAAAAACAAGGATGGTTGTAAAATTAAATTTGCAATAATAAAATAAATATATTTAAATATAAATGTAAAATTTTTTATTTTTACAGCAAAATTACCGACGATCTTACAAAAATAATTGATTGCTCAAAATCAAATTATTTATTTTGGATTTTCAAACTGACTGACTAGGCTTGGCAGTTGGGACTATCCTTTATTTAAGATTTTGTTCTTTTACGAGAAATCGCCGTTTCCAGGAATCCCACGGGTGATGGCAAAGAACATTTGCCAAACGCTTGGCAGTTGGTACGAAAAGTTCAGGGTAATAAATTGTTCAATGTCGGGATAAAAGGTAGCATTTGAAACAACCTTAATACAAGATTAACGAATAGGCTTGAATCAAAATTTTTAAGTGGAGGTGGTGAACGAATTTTATTAATAAAATTAATTTTTTATTGGTAAATGTGAAACAAGATTATCAATTATATTATTCTTCATTTTTTATTTTTTTGATATCTTAAAATTTTTTTAATGTTTAAAGTAATATTTAGTATGAATGATTACTTAAAAAATCATGAAAATTTACATATTATGTTAAAATCGTTATTTTTGATAAATATTTGATAATTTTGTAATAATATTAAATTACGAGAATGATAAATGATATAATTCTTATTCAAATGAATGAAAAGTTTTTATTATTAAGATAAAAGTGATATGTAATTATTTATTTAATATGTAAATTAAAATTTTAATTTTTTTTAAATTATAATTCTTTTATATTATATTTTTTATGTTTTTCAAATTAATATTCAAAACAAGTTTAAAAATAATTTATGTATTTTTTAAATTTTTAAATATTTTATATATAATATAATTTTTTTTGTTTTTTATTATGGTTTTAATTCAATATTTTTGTTTTCTAATTCAATTTTTTCTTGCATAATTTATGTTATAAAAATTGGTTTACCTAATAAATAAATATATTTATTAATTTAATCATTTTTATTATAAAATAAACAAAATATTATTATATTTTATAAATTTTTATTTTATCAACTCTAAAACTATTAACTTATATATCTATTACAATATGCATAGATATTTTCATAATTTTAAATAAAATAATATTTAATTTTTAATAATATCAAATGAAGTGATATTTAATTTTTATGAATTAATAATTGTTAACCAAATAAGCTAATTTCAAATCACTAATGATAAAAATCATCTTGATAATTACATTATTATGATAATATTAAAAATACACCAAACACTATCAAAAGTAAAAAAAAAAAATAATTAATTCTGCAAAAATCAATAACAACTAAATAATTTGAGAGAAAAAAAAATAACAAACAAAAAATAGTATTTTTGGCATTTGATTGGATAAACTCAAAATAATCCAATTTGAATGACTTAAAAATTATTTTTCTTTTATTTTTTTTTTTTGTTTAAAAAACCTTAAAATTTTAAATTTTACTTATTTAAATTACCAAATTTTAAATATTATTAAAACTAAAATTTCATTACTCTGTAATAAATAACATAACTATTAGTTTTTTTTCATAAGTTAAAATTTGCACCCAAAAAATAATAATAATAAAGTAACAAAAACTTGAAGCGAAGTCCGGTAGAACAAACAAATCGCCTTACTAAATTCACTAAAAAAGCCAATAATTTGGAGTCAATGTAACCAAATCTTTATCCACTAACCAATTACGGTCGTTATCGTTTATCCCATTTCTCTCTCTCTGTGTCTCTCTCTGTCTCTCTTATTCCCACTTAAATTAAAAAACAAAAAACTAATAGTGAAATAGTGAAGCAATATTCTAAACACAATCTGTTTGTTGTCAGGAGCTTTGTTGGGCCAACCCGCAGGCCTAGTGAGCCGCGTTAGAACGATGGACCCAAAGCCTTTTGCTTAGCACGACTTAGGTGAGCCATGCGGAACAGGACCCACTTCATTCCACTCTGGTTTTAGGCTAGGCTTTCCGGCATATAATATATCATAATAATAATTAAATAATGAGAAAGTACTAAAATATTCCAAACAAAAGATTATATATTAAAAGATTTCAATAAGGCATTTCGGCGGTTATAACTGATGTTCAAGCTTCAAATCCTGAAATAAAAACTATGCAAAAGTTTTTCAATGCTAAAATTTTTCCGACCTATAATAAAATTTTAATTATTTATATTTCATGTGAGTGTAATATATACATATTAGATGGATGGATATAAATTTTTTATAAAATTATGTAAATACAATAATTTATGTATTCATATCATATTATATCAAATATGAATAATTGAAATATGAATATAACCAATAAATGATTGGTTTAATTTATTAAGCTTATTTTTTTCGACAAAAAGGTCTTGGATTCGAGTTCTGATGTTGGTCACTTGTTGAGATCATCTCGAATACATGACTTATAATCACCTGTTTTAAGTTGTCAAGACTAAATAATCTATCTATTTTCAAATTTTTTATAGCAAAAAATATGAATATAAATAAATAATTAAACGTATAAAATTTTTAAATATAAATACAATCGTTTATTTTACATGTTATAGACAATATGACATAAGTAATATGTTTAAAATTAATTTATTTAAATATTATATGATATAATATGATTAAAAAAATTTATCAAAATTAACATGATTAATAATGTATTTATAACTTGTTTAAACCAAAAAAATATTTTCATTAATAACATAATTTTAACATAAACAAAAATAAAATTATAACTCGGTGAGAGTAATGGCACTGGTGAAGTGGGAGAAGATAATGAGCCTGACGGTTTCAAATAGAAAAGGAAGAATGAAAGTTATTAGGTTTAGAGTAATATAGTAGGATTTATTGCATTATTACATTAGTGACTTTCTAAACTAATTTCAAATTTAAGCGAATATATTATATAAAATTGGATAATAAAATTTATCAATGCTTTTGTTTGCTTTAAATTCATAAAAAAAAAATTCTATATTAATTGTTAAAATGTTAAAATAATCTTTTAAATGTATCATGACATATTAATACCTAATAAATTAATATATGCTATGCTATTTATAATAATTTATTATGTTATAATATAAGTTATAAATAAGAAAGTTTTTATATTAAAAATAATGGAATCAAATGTGAGTTTAGGGTTCTTCGCATCCTATATATAAAAATAATATATATTTATTATTTATTTTTTGTTTTATTTTGATATATATTATATAAATAAATGGATTATTTAATAAATTAATTTAAGAAATTAATTTAATAACCAATGAGCTTTGGTTTAGTGGGAAGGAGAATGTTCTAAAAAAATGAAGTTGTTTATTCAAGTCACATTACATGTGAGTTTAATTTAATTTTATATTAAATTTATTTGATTATGATTTAATTTATTAATTGATTTATTTATTTATTTAATAATTTTTTGTATATATATAATATTTAATTATAATTATAATTTATACTTGTAATCATTGTGACTTGAAAGAATAAAACAATGACTGTCCTAAAATAGAGATAATACCTAAAAGCGAAGCTAGACTATTTGGCGAGGAAGCGGAGGAACAACAACATAGCATCAAGAAGATTAAGGATTCCCACCCTGAGGCAAAAGAAGCTCAAGGTAAAAACTCAACAGTGGCAGCTCAAAAGAAAATCGTATCTTATCGTGATTCTCTCCTAGGAGTTGCTTATGGAGTCCAAAGCCAGTCATTGCTTAAGCTAGAGGATGAGACTATGGAAACAGCACGAACGAAGATACCCAGGAACAAAAAGACACGGACGATGAAGGGGAAATCAACATCACCTTCAGCAGGGAAGAGAAAAAACAAATTAGAGACAAATAGGCAAAAACCCTAATGGTGCATTTGGTAAGGGAAAATATGGTATTTTCTTTTAGAATATTGTTGTTAAGTATTTAAATTCTTACGTTTAATTCATGGTATTTAATTTTTTAGAATAATTTTATATTTTAAATTATATTCAAAATTAAAAAAAAAAACCCTCATATTTTATTGTAATTTTTTAAAGTTTAAAAAATAATTACTTTTATCTCAAATTTAATCTAAATAAAAAAAAATTTTATTTTATCATTTTGAGAATCGACGTATGGAAAACTTTTTTTTTTTACAAATGTTATATTAAAAACAAAAAAATACAAATATTACGTTTGTTGAAACTTTAATGTAATATTTGAGTAATAATTTTTTTTATTTTATCAGTTAAGTATTATATTTGTATGTTTTAAAACGTAATAATGAATATTATTTTATGTGTTTCTTTTAATGAAACACAGCATTTGTATGTTTTAAAACATAATAAATGTTAATTATTTTATGTGTTTCTTTTAACGAAACACAGCACTCGTAATTTTTTAATATATCATTGACTTTGCCTCGAGACTCATGCCGATCGGCCTTGGTTTCTCCTGCCTTGAGATCAGTTGCAGACTCTGATGCTGTGTGGGATGCATGTCGATCGCCATCATTGCTTTCATTGACAAAGAAGGACAATTTTTTCATCCCTCTTTTCATCCCATTCTTATTGAATGGTAGCATGATAAGCCTAAAGTTGACCCTATATCAACTTTTAAAACTTTGTAATACAAGAATATTACATCTTTTTTACATGTATTTTAAGTGGAAATTTTCAAGGTGAAATCAACTACTGCGTTTAGTTTAAGCTAAACGCAGTAATTGTTAATTTCTTATTTTTTAAAACATGTTAAAAGTTCAATTATTATTTTTTAAAGATAAATATAGTAATTAATTATTATAATTTATTTAAAATAATTAAATAATATATATTTTTAAAATTAAATGTAATAATTATTTTTTGTAATTTTTTAAAAATAATTAATTATTGCATTTTTTAAAAGCTAAATGTAATAATTGTTTATTGTAATTTTTTAAAAATATGTAAAATGCTCAATTGCTACTTTTATTTGAAGCTAAATACAATATGTAGTAATTGTTCATTGTAATTTTTTAAAACATGTATATAATCAATTATTATATGAAATTAATGCAATAATTGACTACTAATGATTTTTTTAATAGTTGGACACTTAAATACTACATTTCTATGATTTGAAATGCATTATTTGTCGATTATTTTTATTTGATAAATTATTGTATTTGTTATGTAGTGGAGGATATTATAATAAAAATATAAGATTATGTAATGTCATATTCTCTCAAACCAAATACAGAAATCTAAAAAATGATACCATAAAAAATCACACTTTTCCCTTAATTAAATTTTCCTAGAGATCACATTTTCTTTTGAAAATTTAAAATTTTGTGAACCAGGTGTCTCCTAATAATTTAAGTCTTTTAGAAAAATGTTAGATATCAGTATCTAGTTTTCAAGCTAAAACAAATTTGGAAAACCCAGGATAAGTCTTTTGCCATCAACTTTGAAAGTGATTATTTCTTAATTAAGTTTCAATACCTCGAAGACTATGTATATGTTATCGAAGAAGGCCCCTAGTTTGTATGGGGGAGGTTTATGACTATCAAGAAATGGACATTAAATTTCAAACATCTAAGGCATATTTCTCATTTATGGTTGCATAGGTCAAACTATATGAATTTATATCAAATATTATAATGTCAAAATCCTAACAAAGATAGGTAAGCATATAGAGGTTCTGTTCAGAATCGATAGTCATACCTTCACAGAGGAACAAGAGAAATTTGCACACCTATGCATCCAAGTCAACTTGGATAAGCCTTTAAAGAGGTTTGTTTATATGGAAGGCAAAAAATAGTCTATTATATACGAAGGGATTAGTATGATATGCTTCAGTTATAAGAAGATAGAACACAAGAAAGAGTATTGCCCTGAAATGCCATGTACACTAACCCTTTAGTAGTAGATAAATGCTAAAAAAACCAGCAAACCAAGACCCAAAATCATGCAAAAAGTCAAGATGGGTGACAAGAATATGTATGTTGGTCCAAAGGAGAAAACCTAGACATAAGCAAAAAGCTATGCCTACCCTTCAAACAGACTAGCTAGTGGCAAACACTGGTTGCAAAATGAAAGTGCATGGCTAAGAAACTAGCAAGAAAAATATACCTACCCACAAGAAAACTCTCTGGGTCAGGACCTCTTAGGTTTGACACAAGGTATCAAGGACATGTCCCCATCATCTCCTAACAGACTAAAAGTTAAATAGAAAGGTATGCACCAGTGGCCCATATAAAACAAATTTCTAATTAGTAGAAAAAGGGAATGATAACCCAAAAGCACGTTGGCTTAAGCAAAATACCAATGAGACATGACAAATTAAAATATACATTCAACAGTAAAGAGGAAAAAGTAAATCTTTCTAAAAGCAAGGAGTTGAAAAACACATTAAAAGCAATAATCCTATTTACATACAAGTTAATAACCCTATACAGGATTACATACAGGTTGAGAACCCTGTGTAAGATAGAGTGAAGGTTGAAAACCCCATGCAGGATTATGTGCAGGTGAATAAGGCAAGCCATCAACAAGGAATCCTCAGGTTGGGATTAACAAAAGTTTGGACTCATCAAACATTGTTCACCACCCACAAACAATACCTCATAGAAGCTAGTTAAGATGTCATCCTCATGAACCATTGTTGTCTCCAAAAACCAAAGTTCAAGGGATTGAACACCAGCCAAAAATGAGAATCTATGTCAACAGAAGGCTAAGATGACAAAAAATGCAACAGTTAACTCTTAAGGTCTTTTTCAAGCATCAACTTCACCTTTAACCTTCTTGGAGATAATCTAGGACCCCTTTAAGCAAGCCCTAAGTGAGATCAGTGTGAGTGACAATTTCATAAATCTATTTCACCCAAAAAAATACTATTCTTAAGAAGTACAACATACCATGACTTTATTACGTTACCCTAACTTTTCGTACAACTATGGACAATCCCCTATTATCGATATCTCCCTTTTTTTTTTGTATATCCTTTATCATTCTAGCTTTTTTAAATAGACAACCTCTAATGGATCCATGAATAATGCCTTTCTAGATAACAATATTACTATTGTCTTTGTTTGCATAGATAACTTTAGAGATTCACATGAAGAACACCCAATGCTCGACCATCAAACTTTTAGTAGACCAAACAATCCACCAGTTCAAGATCTTTGTCAGCTCATTGGTAATGTAAGGAATAAAGACCTTGTCTCACAAAATCAAGGCCATACAAAGAATGGACCAAATAGCCACTATTGATTCGAGCATGGATTTTTTCACGAAATTTCTAAACCCTTCAATCCTATGTAATGCCATATCTGTTGTCATATGGAATTGTTGAGGAATGCAACACTTAGATTTTTTTAAGACTGCTAGGGATCTTATGATTTACCACTAACCTTTTTATCATGGTGATAACTGAAACAAAGACATATGGAAAGGGCGTTCGTCACATTATCGACAAGCTCTTATTCGACACATGAAAGGACACAAAAATAATATGATAATAAAGAGAATTCTAGATGCTATAGAGATTATACTTGGTCACAGTGTAGGAATTTTACTAAACCAAGTAAGAAATCCATTTGACGGTTAAGGTATTATCTTCAAACTCCTCTTGGATTTTTTTAGCTATTTATGCTAGCCTTAAATTGAAAGAAAAAAAATCATTATGAGACAACTTTAAACTTGTGGCCTCAAAAAACAAACTACCTTGACTGGTAGCTAGGGACTTTAACGAGGTTTTCTCATTAGATGATAAAAAAATAGGGATTACCTATGTTCTCAAGTAGGTTACGAAAATTTCACTATGTGTTAAATGTTTGTAACCTAATGGATCTTGGTTTTAAAGGACCTAAATTTACATGGTTGAATTTTTTATATGCCCACCATCTGAAACAGAAATAATCGACCATGTTTTGGCTAACTCAGCTTACAAGCTAATGCACTTGGAAGCCTCTATCACCCACCTTTCAAGTGTAAGATCAGATCACTGTCCCATTATCACGGTCCATACTAATTTGTGAGGTATTATCTATTTTGACCTGTTGACCTCACGATTTTATCCTACAAAAAGTACCTCACAAGTTGAAGGGGTGTGAATCCTTATATCCTAAGATCAATTCTAATACACAATCGATGTGAGATTCATGGCTCCTTTCTAGGACTATCAAATCCTCTCTCACTCCAACGAAAGCCCACCGTCCTTGGTGAGACATCACTAGTACCCCAGAGCCAACTTTGATACCAAATGTCATGATCCATATAAACTTATAAGATATTATCTGTTTTAGTTCGCTAGCTTCACGATTTTATCCCACAAAAAATATTTCGTAAGTTAAAGGGGTGTGAACCCTTATATCTCAAGATCAACTCTAGTACATAGCCAATGTGGGATTTATGGCTCATCTCTAGGACCATGACACCCATGCTTATTATTCTTGAAAGTAACAATACTTCCTTTAATGGCGAGGTTTTTAAATTTCAAGGAATGTTGCTTGACCATCTTAATTTTCAAAGTGTGTTAGCTTGTCTTTGGGATACAATTGACCAACCTTTGGCCCCATCGAGGACTTCACACAATGCCTAAAGGTTTAGAACAACGAGACTTTTGTAAGCATTTTTCATAAGAAAAGGAAAATTAGTGCTAGATTATAGGGCATTAAGTGAACCCTTACAAATGACCTAAATGATTTCCTTTTGATCTTCTAGAAAACTTTGATGCATGAGTACCAAGGCAATTTTAAACATGAAGGACTGTTGTGGGCAATGAAATCAAAGGTTAGTTGGATGATTAAAGGGGAAAGAAACACCAAAATTTTCCACCTCACAACATTTGTGTGAAGATACAAAAAAAAAATAGGGTTATGTGATCCTAACAGTGCTTGGACTATTAAAAAAAAGGATAAAAAATTGTTATGGATTTCTATTCTAATTTGTATCAAACCTTAAACTCTATGGAAACCAGAGTTTTTAGACCTTTAAATATTAGATAGGTCACACTTACGAGTGAGCAAGCCAATACCTTTCAAGCCCCAATCATCGAACCTGATATACAAAAGGCCCTATGATTTATGAAGCCATAAAAAGCCCCTAGCTCGAATGGCCTTCACCTTATCTTCTTCCAATGTTGTGGGCTAAAGGTGAAGAAAAAAGTTTGTGAGGTTATTATAGAAGTTTTTAACTTATGTAAGTTCCTTAAGAATATGAACGAGATCCTAATCCCAAAGAACAAGTAACCTACCAAAATATTTCATTTTTGACCCATCAGTCTACTCAACACAACCTATAAAATTGTCACAAAGTTGTTAGTGCAAAGACTATGAACGTTTTTTAATAAACTCATTAGCCCCTACAAGGAAGCTTTGTCTTAGGAAAACAAGTGACGAATACACCATCATTATATAAGAAATTATCCACTCCACGAAAAAGAAAAAAGGAAAACATGAGACCATGGTTTTGAAATTGGACCTTAAAAAGGCTTATGACCAGTTTAAATGAGGATTCATTGAAAAAATGCTCACATTTTTTAATTTTCTTGAATAGTGGGTCAACCTGATCATGTGTTGCATCTTAACATTGAGTTTTACCATCTTAGTCAATGAGGGCAAGCTTGAAAAATTCTATCATACCAGAGAAATTCGACAAAGAGATCCGTTATCTTCTTTTATTTTCATTCTTTATATGAAATACCTTATACCTTCTAATCCAAGATGCTTGTGACAAAAAATGTTAGTCCTTTATTATAGTGTTTAGAAGATGACCACCTTTATGATGTTATCCTATTCTCTAAAACTAATAAGAAATCTATGGGTACCATAAAAAAGGTGCTTAACTTTTTTTATGGTAGAATTGGGCTAAAAGATTAACTTAAACAAATCAAGAATTCTCTTCTAAAACAGGACATGACCAACAAGAATGGATCACGAACTACTATAATATTAGTAGTATAGAAGATCTGAAAAAGTATCTTGGCTTTCCCATACACAATAGTAGACCAAAAAAGTAAGATTTTAATTTTATACTTGAAAAAGTGAGGTCAAAACTTACGAGTTAGAAATCAAAGCTCCTTTCCCCAATAGGTTAGGTGGTGCTCATCTAATCTATAATGGTTTACCAACAATTACTTGTTTTGAATTGGATAATTAATCGTAAGTTCTTATGGGGAAAAAAAAACTCCAACAACCTTCATAAAATTAATTAAAAATAAGTGATAAAACCTAAAGAGGAAGGAGGATTAAGTAAACCTCATAACTAACCTCTCTTAATCAAGCTTTGTTGACGAATGGTGCATAAGCAATAGGATCTTTGGGTGTAAGTCTCTGTGGTTAAATACCTTTGTGGATTAAAGGGTGTAACCAAGTATGCAGTTACGTCAACTACTTTAAGAGCCATAAGAAGCTGTCACCACCTGATAGAGAAAGGTATTCATTAGATTATACAAGATGGATTAAGCAAAAACTTTTGGTATGATAATTGGATTAGGCTGGGATGCATTAGATCTCTTATTGCAAAACCCTTTCAACGTGAAGAATACCAACTCACTGTTAGATAAGCCAAGCAATGGTTTGATAATCCTAGCTAATCTTTCCATTCTTTAACCTTTTTGAAGATATTATTTAATGCATCACCAGTTTTCTTTGTACACTTATAGATGCTAGTAATGACATAATCTATTAAACTTTTTCAGCTTGGGAAATTTAACCTTAAGCAGTGCTTATAAACTTGCTGCTGGCTTGAACACCCGAACCACTTAGAATAAGAAAAAAAGGTAGAACAGGATATGGAAATAGAAAATCTCTTTCAAACTTTAATTCTTCACGTGAGAATGTGTTCAACAAATCCTACCAATAAGATCATTCATTATCAAAAGGGGGATGGCTGTGCACAATATTTGCTTTTTTTTGTAATACATGTGAAAAAACTCTACCACAATTGTTTGTCGAATGTCAAGTTATCCAAAATTGGTGGACTCAATTGAAACTACCAGATCGATATTTCTTTCATTGTGCTTCTAATTGGGAATTATGGCTTAAAGCTAATGCAACCACCAAATGTTGGCTTGACAGTCACACTGTCCCATGAAAAAAATTATTCATCTTTATGTTATAAAAAATTTGGATGATTAGAAATGTGGTAATCTTCAAGGGCAACCCTATCCATAATGAAATGCTAAACAAGGCTGTGGAACATGCTATTGAATACTATGCTATCACTGAGAAAGTTAAAAGAAGCTCTCATTCCACCATCATCGAGGTCCAATTGAACCACCACAAAGATGGTACAAGCTTAACATTGATGAAACTTCCTCAAGCAATCCAAGAAGGGTAGGGGTAAGAGTGGTGCTAAAGAACCATGATGGACATTAGATCAAAGGGACATCGAGGCATATTCCTAGAGCTACAAGTGTTGAAGCTAAACTTTGGGCACTCCAAGATGGGTCAAACCTTGCTTTATAGTCTAATGTTAAAAACCTGAAAATTGAATTTGATGCCACTAGTAATTAATTGCAACCTTTAACCATTTTTAACAACCTTATAATGTGATTAATTGCAAACCTTAACCATTCTTAACACTCTTGTAATGTGACTATAAGACTCTGTTAAGGAGGTTTCAACAAATTATTTGGAACAATAACTCAAATTTTATAAGAGATTTGTTTAAAATTTGTTAGATATTACTTGATGGACAAGAACACTTGCAAAAGAAGAATTCTAAAAGAAAATTGATTCTTAATAGACAAGTTTGTGTTGTTATAAATAGGTAAAGTCTCTACATGGTTAGGTATGAGAAAAAAATATAAGAGAGTTATTAAGTTTTATGAGTAGATACCCCATAAAACTACTAAATATTTATGTCTTATGGGTGTGTATATTTATTTATAAGTAGACTAAAAGAGACTAAAAAGGTCCATATAAGTATGATGTATAAGTGCATATGGGTATGTATTTATTTGTGTTGAAATGGTGCACATGAGCATGTGTTTGTTTGGTTGAGAATATTCCATAGGACTAGAAGAGATTGAGAGGGTCTATAGGTATTGATTGTTGAGTGGTTGACATGTTTTGATGTATGTTTGTAATTCTCTACAACTAATAGATCTTGTTTCTCATTTGTAGATATAGGTCAATTGGATTGAACCACGTTAAATTGTTATATCTTGTGTGTTTGATTAATCGTGTGATTTCACTTTCGCTGGTGTGATTGGATTAAGGTTTTTAGCCTAACAAATGGTATCAGAGCTATGGTGATCCCTAATAAGTGGTATCAGAGCAGAAGGTTCAAGAAGTAGAAAGAGCTAAAGGTTCAAGCCATAGGAAGAGGCAAACATAGATGAGCTTGATTCAAAAGAAAAGTTTGAGGTTAAGTTTTGAGAATTAAAGATCAGTTTGCATAAAATGTGAAGACATACAAGAGAAGATGATTGTGAGACTTTTATTGTAGGTGGAACTAAGTATGTCTAGTATGAAGACAGATGATTTGATGAAATTTGAGTTAAGGTAGAGATTGTTTAGAATAATGATTTAAATCTTATAAGAGATTTATTTAGGATTTGTTAGATATTACTTGATGGACAAGAAAACTTGCAAAAGATTAATTCTAAAAGGAAAGAGATTGTTAATAAGCAAGTTTGTATGGTTATAAATAGGTGAACTCTATACAGGGTTATATATAAGAAAAATATGTGAGAGAGTTGTATTATAAGATTTTATGGGTAAACATCCCATAAAACTATTGAAGATTTATGTCTTATGGGTGTGTATGTTTGTTTATGAGTGAATTAAAAGAGACTGAGAGGGTCTACATAAGTATGATGTATATGTGCATATGAACATATATTTGTTTATGTTAAAGGGGTACATATGAGCATATGTTTGTTTAAGTTGAGAATATTCCATAAGACTAGAGGAGATTGAAAATGTCTATATGTATTGATTATTGAGTCATTAATATGTTTTGATATATATTTATAATTCTCTATAACTAGTAGATATTATTTTTCATCAATGAATGTAGATCAATTAAATTAAATCATGTTAAATTATTATCTTTTGTATGATTTATTAATTATTTTATTTTATTCTCGCTGATGTAATTCAATTGAGGTCATTTGGCTTAACACAAATAATGATGAAACATATTTTCTGCGAAGGAAATCATTGCACGAATGCATTAGCCAGGCAAGGAAGTGATGTCAACAATTATGGTGCTATCTCAAATGCTTTCTATTTTTGAAACTTTCAGAGTTGCTCTGGAGTTTATGTCCCATGTTATATTAGTTGAGGTTAATGGGATTATGATGTACCGCACTATGTTTTGATTTATTAATGCTACTTTCTCAAAAAAAATCTATATCCATAATTAAAAAAAAGATTATTTTAATAAAATAGTACAATTATATATAATTAATATTAAAATATAATAAAAAGCAAAATTTATACAAATTATATTAAACCACAATCTTTAAATTAAAATTTGACTTATACAAATTATATATATATACTTTTTCAAATCAGGATCAAGCATCCAAAACAATAATTTGATGTCACAATGAGACGATTTGAGTAAAGCTATTAGACAGATTTGAATCAAATTCGGAGCTAAAACCGTATTGTCTCGTTGCCATCTGCAATGCCAGCATATGACACTTCTAAAAGACCTTCTTCCAATTACCATTTACGTGGTCAAGCAAGCATCTGTGCTGCTAGTCTCATTGCCATAGCTTTAGTAGCTTCCATAGATGCTGCCGTCTCCTGCCAAAATCAATCATTCCATCCAGCACCATCCCTTCATAATTGCTGCCCCAAGCTGCAATTCCCATCCTACTTGATGAAGAGCAGAAAGAAGCATCACAAATGATTTTAACCACATCAGGGGTAGAACACCGAGTTTATGTTATTATGTAGTTAGCTGTCTAGACGTTCACGGTCTGAGCCGAGTTCGATTGATTTTCGAAATCCTTTATTCAAGGCTCATTTTGGCCCATTGACTGCATTTGTTAAACGCACAACATATCACTCGTTAAAAATTAGTTGATTTATTTATTTCTTATATGAAACAAAATATGTTGTGTTGATTATAGTTTTTAGTACACATATAATTTTATAAATAAGTTTAGATTAAAAATAAATATTTTTTATTTTTATAATATGATTAAGAATATTTTCAAAATTTTTTTAAATTAATCTTTTAAAAAAATTTAAAGGTACGCTTTTTACATTCAAGGTTTTATTTGTAAAATGCTAACAAAACAATCAAACTTCAATTGACAAGAAAGCGAATTTCTTTCTTTACCAGCGGAGTTTTGTATGTAAATATTTTATTAATTTTTAAATTAAAAAATAAAAAATAATTAAGAGTTTGACTCCACCCTTTATTTTCTTAAAATTATATCAGGGTCTAGACCAAGACCACCTCTCAGATTGTTTGACAGGTGAGACCGGTAACAAACCGTCCTCAAGGACAAGGTTGTCAAACACAACGTTCATTCCCATAAATCCCATTGGCCATTGGCCGAAAGGGACAAAAGTACAGAGCAGCACTACACCGGTTACCGCTTACTTCAGTTAAAACACGAGTGGAAAACCTCTCACTCTCTTTCCTTCCTCACGTTCGCACGACAAGAGCGATAGGTGCTCTGGTCCAGAGTCCAACGTTCAGTTCAAATTAGGGCTGTAAACGAGTCGAGTAGTGAGAAATTTGAATTCGAGCTCGACTTATAATTTGGGGTTCGATATTCGGTTCGAGCTCGATCGAGTTTTATTTTTCAAGCTCGAACTCGATTCGTGATCGAATTCGAACTACTCGAATTTGTTCGATTAATATGTAAAAATAAGTTCGATTCGTATACTCGACAAGAGTTCGATTATTCATGCTCGAACTCGAACTCGAACTCGAATTCGAAATATTTTATTAATTAAAAAAAATAAAAAAATATTTAAATATAAAAGCTCGATTAAGCTCGCGAGTTACTCGAGTCAGATATAAGAATACTCGAATTCGACTCGATCGATAAGTCAAGCTACTCGAGTTCGAGCTCGACTCGACAATAATCGAACCGAATTCGAATTTTTTTCAAATCGAACCCGAGTAACTTACGAATACTAATGTATCATTTACACTCCTAGTCTAAACCCCACGTTCTCGTGATTGTAATAAATTGCCTTTTATGCGATGGACTAGGTTAGGCATATCGAGTTGACACCAAAGAAATTTATGCCAAATCAGCATTTAACTCAACGGGTAGGCTCAGTTAATTACACATGTTTTGCGTTTTATGGGGTCATAAACATAAATTTGGTGGCGCTATAAAATCAGAATGACTAAATGCATTTTATTTTTGCAACTACCAAAAAATGAGTCTTAAATCTTGCATTTATTAAAAAATAAAATATAATGCTTTTGAAAAATATATAATATTAAAAACTTACAAGGCTTGTAAACAACAAGATTTATATATTCATAATTAAAAATATAATCAAATTAAATTAAATTGATATAATTTATATTCTATTCAATTTGAGTTTGATTAAGTTTTATTTTTCGTATTCAATAAGTTTGGTTCATAATTTAATTAAATTTTTTGAGTTTGGTTCAATAGATTTGATTAGAGTTGAATAAAATTATAAATATTGATATTAAATATTATTATTTATTTTTATATAAAAAAATAAAATACAATTAAATTCATGAATAGCTTGAATAAAACATTAAAGCATTTGAATTCGATTAGTTACTTTAATAATTTAAACACAATTTGATAATGAACTAATCAAATTGAAATTCTTTTAAAATTAATAAAATTGAATCAATAATTTATAAATAATTTAACTCATTTGCATACTTACTTATAATTAAAAAAATTGTTTGATACTGTGAGAAAATCAAAGAAAAGGAGGAGATTAGAATCTTATATCTAACTCTCCCAAAAAGTAATGATAAATGGAGCAATTATTTTTACGTAAAAGAATTATATTTAAATTGATATTAAGTTTTAATTATTTAATAAAAATATTACATAACCTTTTAACCTTTTTAACTACATTCTTTTATAGAAAAATTTTGGACAAATAAAAAATAAATAAGGGAAATATGAGCTAAATGTTACCAACTTGCAATCAATGAACCCAAAATATTTCAAACTTTTTAAATTGATTTACTTTTACTAGAATTTGACACATGTGAGTAAAAAAAAAAAGTGGGTAATAAAAAAAAATGTATCCATAATTTTACATTTTTATAATAATTCTTTTTTTTTTATAAATAATTTTAACTTAGTTGATATCATTTAACTCATCATATTTACTTAATAAAAAATTTTAGTATTAATATAGATAACAAAATTTTTTATTTTTTAAAATAAAAAGGGAAAGATAGTAAATATCTTAAATTTATTGCTAGAATTCCTGGTCATATGCATTTTTTTGATAGATAGAAAACATGCAATTTCTTTTTTAAGTCAATTCTTTCTATTTTTTTAACGAAACTGTTTTTTTTAAATTTAATTTTTTTTTTAATTTTACTTCTCGTAGCCATCTCGGCTGACGACGTGGCTTGTTATAAGTGGTGAAAGAGTAGAGTTTGGAGTAAAACTGACTGTAGATGACCGTAGCTCTTTCCTCATCCACCGCTCTTTTCTCTCTCCAAAACCAGTGAAGTAGGTGAAAAGCAAAGGCTGCCTTTTTCTTTTTTTATTTTTTCTCTCAGATTTCCATATGTACCTAATCGAAAATAAATAACATTAAAAATTATAATATAAGTTACAAAAAATATGTAACAGAACCAAAAAGGAAATTGAAATAGAAGTATTATTTAGGTAAATAATTTAAGTATATTTATAGAGAGGGTGTGGTAGTTCGGTTGGTGATTGTTCTTTATTGTCTGTATTAATCGATCTTTCTTTCAAAAAAAAAAAAAAAAGGAAAAACCGTAAGTTTAAATTATTTGCTCTAAGCTTTTAGATCTCGCCTCGATTCGAGTTTACTCGCCGATCTACTGTGTTGATTCAATGTCGAACGCCGAGCAATTCGCTGAGATGTTGAAATGCTGACGAATTTGTGTTTTTTTTGAATGATTGAATATTTCAATGTTAATCTGCGAAAATGTCGGCTTCGTTAGCGGCATTCGAGCGGCCAAGAGGGGGAGCCTCAAATACGGTAACATCTATTTGTTCAATTTTATTTTATATTTTATATTTTTGGTATGGTTCCTGAGAAAATGGAATGTGAATAGAAAGAGTTTTTGGATCTTTTTATTATGCATTGTTTGGATTGGTTTTATGATGTTACTGATAATAAACTTTTGATTAAGGCCTTTACATCAATATTTTTGGTAGAATTTAAAAGATTTTAATATTTTTAAATTGAAGTTCAGCTTTTTTTACTAATATTATTGTCTATCAATTTGGAAGAACGAAGGGTGTTTAAGAGAGCTCAAATAGCGGTAATTTTGAAAATCGAAAATAAAATAGAGATTAATAATGTTGTTTGGATCAAATATAGCATTGTGGTTGAAAGTATTGGGAATTTGAATACTAACGAGTTTAATTTTGAAATTTCAATATGTAAATAGTTAAAAGTATATAAGCAGGCAAGTATTGGGAATTTGAAACTAAGGAGTTTAATTTTGAAATTGCAATATGTAATAAGTTAAAAGCATATCATCATGCATGGAACCAATAAAGAATTTTATCTTAAACAAGTAGAGTAACTAATAAGTGTCAATAAAATGGCCTGCATACATCTTTTTCTTTCCTCATCCCCCTTAATGCTATAGATTGAAGAAATTATGCAAAACCAACTTCTAATTGTGTTATAGTGGGAAATTTCTCATGCTATTCAGTATATATTTTGGTGACTTAAAAGTGTTGCTTTATGTTGAAACAGAAAATTTAATGAATCAAGATGGGCTGATCACATAAAAAAGAAAAAAAAAAAAGATATGTGGAGGAAGCTAGGAAATTCGATCAACACCTTTTTGAAATCAATGAATTTACACTTCATTCCATTCCCATAGCTACATTTTTCTTTAATTTAAAAGCTGTAATCTGTTCTTACACTGATTCCTTGAGATCTTGGTGTACTATGGATGTTGAATGCCTCAATTTATAGGTCGTCCACTATCTGATTTAGTTTCCAAGCTGCTTGGTATGACTTTATGAACTGATATGCTATCTATAGTCACATTTTAATTTCAACTGGTTAATCCATGCATTGCCACAACTCTGGGGTAATTCTTGAGAAACAACCTAGTCGATTACGTAAACTATCATTGTTATAATAAATTCAATGGTTAGTTTGTAATTCTTGAGAAGAACAACCTAGTCCGTTATGTAAAAAATCATTGCTTCGAACGTTAATTGATTGGTTTACATAGCATTAACTGACAGTATAACATTAAAAATTTGGGTTTTAGTGGTACCTTCAATGATGCACGTGCTACATTGAATTGATTGAAAGCTCTATTTGCACGGGTATAATTAGTTTTACACTGGACAATTGGCACCTTTTCATGGTTTCATGGCTTCATGGCTTCTGACATGTAATAATTTCACAGGTTTTCAAGAGTGGCCCCCTTTTCATATCCTCAAAAGGTTTGTAAAGTTTTTGATCACTGTTTGTTCTCTTCCCTGCTTTTAATTCTTTTCTTAGTTATATCTTCCCTCTACAGTTTTACTATCTGGCCATGGCTTGTACGTGTGTAATTAATGCTTATATCTATTTATTTTAATTAGTTAAAGAATAATTGTTTTTATTTATAATGATTAGGAAAAACAAGTCGTTTACTTAGTATAGCTTTGTGTGTATAATTTGCCTCAACTCTTTGCATGTGTAGTTGTCTGTATCTATATCTATAGCGGTAAATTTGTTCTCTCTGTGTTGACTGTGTTTCTGTACTGTATACACCATACCTACATTCTTTTGCTTCTTTGTCTTCTTGGTAAACCTTGTTGAAGTAGTTATTCTTCTTTATTGATGGAACAATATTAATTTTGCACAATGCTTTGCTCCATGTTCTTGGAGGACACGTATCTTTTGTATTAATATTGGTTAAATTAAGAGCAGGATTGATATCTCCTCCATTACTTTTTATCAAAATAACTTTAATCATCTCTCAAATTTGTGGGGTCTGGTCATATAATTATGTTTTTTAAATACTCCTTTCATTCAATTATCCGTATAGCTTATCTAACATTATTTTATAAGTTTGTGTTGAACTTCTGCAGGGATTGGTTGGAAGTCTTGGAAGAAGAGGTGGTTTATCCTCACACGCACTTCCTTGGTCTTCTTTAAAAACAATCCTGTTAGTGCTTATCATCCTTCCATTATTTGAGTAATTATAGTATGGCTTTTTTTTTATTCCAAATTTCTGTTCTACTGATTTTGCACTTTTATGTGCTTCTGAAGACATGCTAGTGCTACTAATCTGTTGTCTAATCACTAAGTTCATAGCTATGTGACGTTTATTGGATGTATAAAAATGGAATTTAGGAAAATGATTTTGCATTTTAAACAAAAATCTTCTGTTGTATAAGTTTTAATTCGTTAGTTGTTTTTTCCTCACTTTTTTATACTGTTGTATACATACCATGTCTTTTCAAAGCTTTAGCGTTGGAATGGTTTAATAGTATATTTTAAACCATTTAGAATTATTGTACATATATTAGGATAATGATTGATTATATGCAACATTATACTACACAGGATCACGGGAATTGGAGAGTGGTTGTAGACCATTGTATCATCAATATGCTACTAATTTAGATTTTCTCACTTCTTGATGTGCTATGCTATATAAATGCCTTTGCACTTTTGGCCATAAGCATGATTTGATTGTACGTTTTATATCATTCCGTATTGACATTGGTAGAGGATAATAACAATACCACACACACTCATATGCTTTTTTCGGTTGCAAATTATGTGCAACAAACATGTTGGGGACTGTTGAAACTTAAATTGAGATGATCGTTAGAATCTGTATCATCCCCTTAACATATGAAGTTATGTTGTTGGAAAAATGTGTAAGAGTGAAGGCTTTGTATTTTCATTGCCTTGAAGGAAACAAGATGTGGAAGAAATTTTCCTTTTGACAATCTAAGCATGAAGTCAATTAGTGTAAACAATTGTTGATATTTTGGATCAGATCTTTACCATCAATCTTAACATTTAGCTAGTAGCACTAATTTTCACGGAATTAAAGAATCCAATTGTTAGAGGGAATCTTAGAGACTGAAGGATTCTTGCTGAGGTTTGTTCCTTGGATACAAAAGAAGAAAAAAATGCAGATTTTTGTTCATAAAAGCCAAATATGAAGGTTAAATCTGATTTGAGAAGAATCAGCAGTTGTATTGCAATTTCATAGTCAAACTTTCAGTTATACAAGTTACTCTCATGTGCAAACTGTGAAAACTTGTTGAGAATAGCATATCATAAGTGTTACTCTTGCAAATATAAGCTATGATACAGAAAGGATTGTAATTTGTTGAAGGAATCCTCCCTGTATGAGATCTTAATTTGTTGAAGATTGTCATTTCAACATATCTATATCATATCATACTTATATCTTGTACGTGTATTTATGCTTCGCTGGGTATCACCTATGTCATTGATGGCTAAATTTGGAACACATTTTAGGCGTGGTATATGTTGATAACCTGGATCCTAAAATTTAATGGATTACCATCAATACTGAGGATCTTCTTGAACTTCTTAAAGATCTTTGACCTAGGATTTTAGGAATCTTTCTGCATTATTATGAGCTGGAACTCCTTTTCTATGACTTCACCTTTTAAGTTGGGATTGATGGTGGTTGCGGAGACAGTCTTATCCTGTCTTAACATGCTGAGGCACTCTGTGTTTTCCTAGCTCATATTGCTGTTCTTTGGCAACTCAAATTTGGGAGTACAACTGGTCAAAGCATTATGATGATATAGAGGATAACTTTACAGCTTTGTCTTGGAGGTTAAAGAAAGAGTTTTACCTTTCCATGGTAAATGCTTTTCTGTGCTTCCAGTTGGACATGCCTGCCCTTTTCACCTCAGAGAGAATAGACATGTGCTTTGCAACTCATTGCAGGGGGTGAATCCTTACAACGTCGTTTGGTGAGAAGAGGGTTGCTTACTATTATCCTATCTCTGACACTCTAAGGGACTTCCATCTGCATTGATGGTTTCTTTTGGTGAGTTGGCAGAAATTTATGCTTGGAATTTGACCCAGTGAGGCAGTATTGTTATCCAGGATGAGTTGAATGTCTTCGCATGCTTGCTAGGGAAGGAACTCTGGCTCAGTATAGAACATGCCTTTCTAACCTACCAACCGAATGTGCCACCGTTACCCTTTTTGAGAGGGTGGGGTACTTCATGACTTCCTTTTCTGCTTTGCAACATTTTTGAGGGTCTATTGTTTGCCAAGGTTTGTCGAGATTTGCTATACAGGAATCTAGTTATGACCAACTATGGCAATATCCTATTAAGGTCTTGGACCACACTCTGCTAAAATTATCAGCAAATAAAGTTCCTGTATTTGTTGTAAGAGCGAAGCTTGTGGTTGGATGGAAATACTTAACATGTCACTCTTTATGATGCATGGTTTAGAGAAAGTGAAATATTCAGTGCCTGGTAACAGGATGCAATATGATTTTGTCTATCATTCTCTCCCTTTCTCCTAAAGTTAAAAGGTCAAAACTGATGATAGAAGTCTTGGCTACCCTCTGCAAAAGATATTAGGGTAGGAGTTTCTATCTTGATGCGAGTCCAACATTGTGGTTTGCATGGAAATAATATAATATTTCACAACTTTTGCATGTGGTTTTAGATTAAGTGAAATGTTTGAACATGCAATTGATTTTCTGATTTGATCTTTCTATGTATTCCTCCCCTCCATTTCTTTGAAGAAAGAGGGAAGGTGGGAGACACTGATAATTTACATTGTTCACTTTTAACACATTGGTTAGAGATCTTATTTACAGGGCTTAATTGAGACAAATCTTGTTGCTTCATTTTCCTGCAGAGAGAAGGACAATCTAATCATTGCCTTGCTTTTTATGTATTGAATGTTCATTAAAAGTTTATTTTCAGGCTTAATTGCAACAAATGTTTATTGTTTTAATTTTCTTGCAGAGTGCCCTACCACAAAGAGGTAGTGAAGTTAATTTGACTTTGGGGGGCATTGACTTGAACAATTCTGGAAGGTGTGGATATTTATTGTATGTTTCTATGATAGTTGTCACAATAGTCTTGCTTATAGTTCCTCTTGTTTGCAGTGTTGTTGTTAGAGAAGATAAAAAGTTGTTGACTGTATTGTTTCCTGATGGACGTGATGGACGGGCTTTCACTCTTAAGGTGCATCATCTGTAGTTGGATGTTGTTCAGCTATTATTTTATATGTTTGTTTATTGATTTGTTTTTTGACATATTTGAATGACTTACAGTCTGTGATTTTCCTGAATAAAATGTTCAACAAACTAATACCTTCCTTGTTGCTTTCTAAATTCAGGCAGAGACATCAGAGGACTTGTATGAGTGGAAGACAGCTCTAGAACATGCCCTCGCACAGGCGCCAAGTGCTGCCCTTGTCATGGGACAAAATGGGATTTTCCGAAATGACACAACTGATACAATTGAAGGGTCATTCCATCAATGTTTGTTCCCCATAGTTTCTTCTTAAATTTATTTGATGATCATCATTCATTGTCTACTGATTGTTCTGCAATTTTTTTTTTCACTTATTTTTATTAGATTTTTGGATTGTTCTTAGGGAGAGACAAACGCACTGCTAAATCATTGGTTGTTGGAAGACCAATTTTGCTTGCGCTTGAAGACATTGATGGGAGCCCATCATTCCTAGAGAAAGCTTTGCGGTTTCTTGAGAAGTTTGGTAAGCGTTGAATTTAAATTGTGATTATTAAGTATGTTACTTGAACTATTCTTTTCGCTGTCTTGTTATGTCTGATTGAAAGTGAAGCCTATCTCACACACAGTTGTCTTGTCTAGAGATTTGTAGTCTTAATCTTTTGAATTGGTTTTATTCTCATGATCATAACAGTAGTGAAGATATGTGACCATCCGTTTGGTTACTCTGTAGAAATCCATAGCTTTATGTAGTAAAACATTACGATGATTTAAGTATCTCTTGGTTATTTAGGTTTTCACTTTGTAGAATATAAATGGGGAGTGGTCTGAAAGAAGCAGTTGGGGGAGGTTTTGGATGCCCCTTCCACACACCTGCACGCACAGAAATGATCAGATTGCAATATCAGTGAAGAAATCTCTAGAATAAAACTATTTTATTCTTCTATATTTTTCTTATTGCAATTTTAGAATTGCATGAAAATATATAGGCTAAAGACTGAATATTCTCAGCCGTAAAACCCAAGATTTTCATGCATTAAAACAGCTAATCAAAGGAGTAATTTACTCTCTACACATAATAGGAAAATATCTAATGGATTTGGTGTAATTACCCAAATCACTCATTCTAAAAATAAGAGACTTTAACTAAAATAGACAAAGTCAACTTGTAATAATGAAGATTAGATTTCCACAATCAGCCTATGGTAAGATTGTTGTTGCTTCAACTAAAACTATTAAGGATTAAAATGAAACTGGCTATACAATCTTTTTTAATCCTTTTCTACTGCACAGTAGCTGCTAATATTTTGATTTTCTGTAGCATTGGGTCCTATGCCTTTCTATATCCTGCAAATTAAGATCCTTTGCTAGGCTAGCAGTTTGCTTTTTCAGTTGTAATGTGAATATGCATAGACATCCTTCTGATCATCTATTATTTTTTATTCTAGGTCTGAGTTTCTGAGCCATCATCTAGGCTAGATTGCTCGACTGCACTAGCAATTGCCTTTCTGGTATTCCATCAATTTAGGATAGTTGGGATACATAGTTAAACTTTATGATCTGGTTGAGTTTGTAAAGCTAATAGTAGCAAGCCTATTTTGGAAGAACAACTAGGAAATTTCACTGATTACATGAAGAGACCTGAAGGGGAGAAAGTGAAGAAAGGGTTTTCTTGCTTCTCTATTACTTTTTTTTTTTCATTTACCGTATGATGTTTCTATAACAGGAACTAAAGTTGAGGGAATTCTACGGCAGTCTGCAGATGTTGAGGAGGTCGATCGCAGAGTTCAAGAATATGAACAGGGTATTTTTTTCATTTGAAATTGATGATTATCTTACAATATCCACATATTTGCATATTTGGATTTCTTAACTGGTTTTTACATTGCTTGTAGTTAAGTTATGTTGTTATCTTGCCATCCAAATTAAGGCTGTGTTGTCTTCCGTATTTGTAATGTAGGCAAGACTGAATTTGGTTTTGATGAGGATGCTCATGTTGTGGGAGACTGTGTTAAGGTAATTTTGTCAGTACATTATTCCATTTGTGGTTATCTGATGAATGTTCATGTTCCTTAATCAGCCAAGGTGTTTAATCCGCAGCACATACTAAGGGAGCTACCCTCATCCCCAGTTCCTGCTTCCTGCTGTACTTCATTGCTGGAGGCTTACAGTATGTTTGCCTCTTTCCTTTTCCTTCTCCCATATTTTCTCTCAAGTTTTTCACTTTGAATTTTGATAGTACCTCTTTAAGATGTTAAAAGAGATTTATTGTTTTTATACATACTCAGTACCTATTCTTGGGACAGAATTTGGTGCATTATATGTATGTTTAAAGCAAAAAGTAAAACCCTGCTTTATGAAGTTATGATGCTTCACATGATCATTTTTTCTTGTAGCCATGAGTTTTGCATGCTGAGTTCATATTGTGGGTGCATTATATATTTACATGGCAAGCCTAGAGTGAATAGAAGAATAGGGCACTTAGAGCTTGAACGTCCCTCAATTTTTGGGCAATTTATGGATGCAAATAAAGGAATATCTTACCCTGGACCAAGATATACTTAAAAACTAGGTAATGAAGCTAAAAATTGCCCTGTTAATTCCCAGCAAACATATACTTATTTTATATAAATATTTATTGGAAACATAACATAGATCAGTATTTAAGGGCAAGAATAGAATCTTTGGTGTGTTTGACAGGTTTTTGTACTTATTTCTTAGCATTTTGAATTTTATGATTGACAAAGTGGTCCATTTTTGTGGTCACTGGAATTGAAAGAAAATGAAACATACAAATAGAGACGTTAAGAAAAAAATACTATCTAATATTTGCTGGCATGATGTTTAACCATGCAGCTAAGTTATAATTTTGTTGGGTGGTTTTGTAATATCAGCTCATTTGTTAAAATATGAGAAGTATGATAGATGCTCCAATTTGGTCTGACATGGTTCTACTTATGCGTATTTAAATTGCTTTGACAGGGGTCTTGAATCTGCTAATGTTATTATTGTTGCATTGCCATGACCACTCTCTAATTCTTTTTGCATGTATAAAATGATTAAACTTGAATGAACAAGCTTTTTGTGGCTTTGAACTTTATGCATTTATCCTGGAGCAAATGCATATCTTACTTTTACCAAGTTTAAGAAACATCATATTCATCAAGTTTTGTGGTTTCTGTTTGATTCCTATCTGCTGCAACTGGTACAAAATTTTTTTTGGGGTACAAGTGCAACTGGTACACTGTATAATATATCATTTTGATTAAGTTAAGATTTTGGTTAACTGTGAAAAGCATCAAGTTCTGTTCCAACAGTTCTTTAATTCTTTTTGTTTCCTTGTAATTGTTACGTAAGTTTTATTTTATTTTTTAAATTATTTTCGATTTTGGTGTAAAATTGTTCCATGTGTCTGTAAAAGTTAATACTGTTGTTTATGTTTTTATTGGATAAGAAATTGATCGGAAGGAAGCTCGGATAAGTGCAATGCGCTCTGTGATATTAGAGACATTTCCTGAACCAAACAGGCGTCTGTTACAAAGGTCACCTCCCTATCTCTTTTAACATAACTTGTTTTACTTTTCCCCCCAATTTGCATCCATTGTGGCTTATGGTGTTACTGTGCTTGAAAACTTTTATAATTGACATCTTAAATTTTAAAAACCATGCAATTCTATACAATAAATGCTTGTTTCTTTTATATTTTTTTATTTGATAACTTAAAAACTGCATTAATAATAGACATCTTGTTGACATAAGACATGAATGCTGAAAAGATGAATTTGCTGCATGTATGATTTAGTTAGCCCAATGCTTTGACACAAAAGTAGATGCTAAATTGTGATTCATTGCTAAGAAAGCTTGGGATTTGCCATCTAGTTATCTCACTTGGTTGTGCTCTTTGTGGATGACATTTGTGGAAAGGGTCAACCACGATAAGTGTTTAGACTACCATAAATAGAGGAGAAGCTACTTGATCCATAGGGGAGCTTTGAATTGACAAAAGTGCTTTTCCAACATTGTACTTTTATTTACTTAAAAAATACATTTATTACTATTGCCTCTTAAACATGCTTCAGATCTGTCTTTTTCATAGGTAAAGATACGTGGAAGTTCTTTTAAATATTTAGTGATTTACATAATGTGATATGTTTTGTAGGATTCTGAAGATGATGCATACAATCTCATCTCATGTTCATGAGAATCGAATGACTCCATCTGCTGTAGCAGCTTGCATGTCACCTTTGCTTTTACGCCCCCTTTTAGCTGGTGAATGTGAGTTGGAGGATGACTTTGATGTTAACGGTGATAATTCTGCCCAGCTTCTTGCTGCTGCAAATGCTGCTAATAATGCTCAAGCCATCATTACAACTCTTTTGGAGGAGTATGAGAATATTTTTGATGTAAGCTGCTCTCAACTTCATTTTTATTGGATATACCTTATCAATCTAAATGCTTTCTTTATGATTTGTTATGCTACATGATAATTCCTGAGTATATGCTTTCTTTAATGTTTTTTAGAATAATTCATACCCAAGTTTGTATTCAAATGATATATCATGAAAAAGAAGTTATATAAATTTATGATGCTTGAAATTATATCATATCATTTATAGCCATTTACCTATTAGTATTAATTAAGCATAAACCATTTAGAACTCTCTTGATTTGAATGAGTTTAGTAATTAGCTAGTACAGCCACTGTGAATGTGATGGAAATGTCATTTTATGCCTTATTATTGAGCAATTTCCAGCTTGAGTTGTTCGTGCTGTCACTAATTGTTGAAAGCTTGTTCCTCTCTTGTAATATTTCTAATGACTTCAAACGTTTTCTTTCTCATAATTCTAGTTTCAAAATATTGTTAACCTTTGTATTATCAGAATATTGTGCGTGTGGTCTCCTTTAGTATAGTACTATTTGTGGTGATCATTTGTGTTGTTTCAGGATGAAAATCTACTAAGATGTTCTATTTCAGCCGATTCCCGGATTGAAAATAGTGCTAGTGAAGATTCGACTGATGATGAAAATCCAGATATGAAAGACAATGGCTACCATGATGCAGAAAATGAAGCCGATCCAGACACAAATGATGATTCTGAACGTGTTCTCAGTGGGAAATTAAGTGAAAGCAGTGGCTATGCAGACAGTGATCTTTATGACTACAAGGTTCTTTGTCATATCCCTTTACTATAAAAGCGTAAAGCTTATATTTCCATGTGCACACTATAGGTGTCCATGGGCTAGGGGCCTGGCCCGACTTGGACTGGGTCTGAACATGAACTTTTAGGCCCCAGTCTGTCCTGAGGACATTATTATATTAATAAATAATGTTTTCTATTTAATTTTAAAATATATAAAATAAACATAATATGATTACATGGCTGAGCTCAGGCTTAGATTTTCAATATGTCAACTGAGCCCTCCCATGAACACTTTTGCACATGCACATACTCATGTACTGACTAATACAATAAATTGTTATGATGTCTGTTGTGATGAACAATGTTCAGAAATGGTATTAGGATATCTTGGATGTGGAAATTAGTTTAAAGATTTTTTCATTGTTGGTATGATACACTTGTGTTGAACTTAAGAAGTTGATGGGCTTCATGCATAATAGTAGTCCATCTCCTTGCTCTTTTGTGTATACTCTGCAGCTGGGAATCATATGATTTGATTCTTTCGAAGTGTTGTCTCTGTGATTATAAACTATAACAATCATGTCCTATGAACAAAAGGTATCTAGGCTTGTGATTATCCATGAAGGAGCATACTACTTATAGAATTTGAGTGAGTTTAGTTGAAATGTGTTTTTTTGAGATGGATTTGTCATTTGTGGTAGTATAAAAGAGGATAAAATGAAAAAGAACACACATTTGAGATGGAGTTGTTATATGTGGTAATATAAAAGAAGATAAAATAAGAAAGAAGTCATCTATATGCTATGAAAAAGCTGTGAGGATAAATTAGGAGAACCACAGTGTAGATAGTTTCATTGCGTGCACTTCAGGCCTACTGATGCATCTATATTAATGAATGATTTGCTGCCACCAGAAGGAAAATCGTATGTATTGAAAATTGAAATAGTAAAGCAAAATTTACTCCAAGTATCCTATGAAGAGTGTGCTTTTACACATTCGACATAACCCATCTAGTTTAGGGTTAATGCTGCACACTAGGCATTAACTTGATAAAGGACTGGAGTTGAATGAATGAAACCTTCTTGTTTTTCACGTTATAGGTCCTTTGATGTTCTATTTTTTCTCAATAGCACTAGGCCCCTGTCAAATTATCCATGTAAACTTCATTCACGATATTGATGCTATGTTTAATGCTGATTTGTTTATTCCTTCCTACTAAAACAGTTGCAGAACTTGAGTGATAATCCCTTTACTGAATTGGTACATTCATTTTGTTATTTTTTTGTGTATAGGCATTTGGGGATAATGGTTCAGATGTTGAATCCCCTAGAGACAATAATGCTCAGGCTGAGATAATAAGCTTAGCTGTAGATCCTCTACAGATGAGAGATCCTGATGCTCAGCTGGAGGAACAAGGTAAGAAAAATAAAGAAAATGAAAATCCAATTAATGAGATAGATGTCCCAAGCGTTCTACCTACCACTGAATCTTACCGGTCAATGAGTGAGATTCTGTCTTCAATGGATCCTGGCCATCCTATATCTTCACCTGGACTTGAATCTTCCACTGAGAAGCCAGTTGCGAAAGCTAAAGGGTCCAGTCTCAATGCAAAGAGATCAACATTTTGGGGAAGAAGCAATGTGAGTTATCTTTTTATGATGCATTGTCTAATTGTCAGGAACTCAAATTACATGCGCTTAGACACATCACATTGATTCAAGCAATTTCTGAATGGATTTTAGATATGGTTGATTAAATTAAAGTTCTATGTCTTGATAAACTTTCCAATCATGTAGATAAGAAAAATTGATCTTCGAAAGGAGTCTTAAAATTAAGTTAAAAGCTTTATTTATTCTTGCATCTTTGCTTTCTGTTTTGTTGCCGCATTCTCTAGGATTTCCCATTACTCAGGTTATTTTCTTTCTTTTGCTTTTATTATTTTTGATAAACCCAGCAAGCAAAGCTCAACTGTCAGGCCAAACTATTCCATCATTCAATAGATAACAATCCTCACCAACCGGAGATTGCATTTGTTATTCTCAATTCAATGTTTCTGGCTGATATAGCCGCAACTTGTTTAACCGTTCTCCTCAGTCATCAGTTTCTTTGCATGGATAAAATTTCTTTTCTCTCATTTCTCCCTTGTGTAGTAAGTTTTGACAAATTCTTTTGTTCCTGCACTCATTTGGACGGCTGCACATTTTTGTGTACTTGAATATAATAATGGCAAATATGATAGCTGCATCAGCTAGCCAAGAAATGATATTCTTAACGAAAATCCTTTGTGTTTTTAAGAATTGCATAATTTACTTATCTGAATATTTTGATAATGTGCAATCTTATACGCTAAGATTCTTAGTTGACGTTGATGGTTTTATTTAATTAGACTTTGTAAGGGAACAAGTATATCTCTACAAACTGTTACTGCACTTATCTTTGCAACTTAAACGTTAATCCTTATTTTGTTGGTGAACATACATATGCTTTGCTTTCACACATGGGAACACAATGAGGTTTTTTTCTCTCATACATTTTTGGTTCACAGATTAAAACCATTCTCACTCGAATCTTCATTGACTTTGTTTTACAGGCCAGAAAGACACCGTCAATGGAATCTGCTGATTCTTCTGGTGAAGAAGAGTAAGATACTCATTACATCTTGTAGCTTTCAGCTTTATTATTGCATTCCTTTTAACTTGTATGTCTGCATTTGAAAACTATTGCTCGAGCTTTGAGCTTTTTCCATGCCTTCTTTGTACGCATATGACTTTTATTATCCATCTTAAAAGTCTATTTACTTCTGATTATGACTTGATAGCGTTGTAAAATGTCCATTTGTTAAAACAGTGTTCAGTTGACTTCTTATATTAAAACTATCTAAATGTCTGCCATATTATAATCACAAAATCAATTTGTTGAACTTTTTCTAGGCTTGCTATACAAAGGCTTGAGATCACAAAGAATGATCTGCAACATCGTATTGCAAAAGAGGTAGCACTACTTTTTTAAAATCATTCTATCGTCAACTAGAGAAGTATTTTCTGTTTCCACTAACAGATTGCTCATTACGTGTTGTAGGCTAGAGGAAATGCAATTTTACAAGCTAGCTTGGAACGAAGAAAACAAGCTTTGCATGAACGTCGCTTGGCACTTGAACAAGATGTATTTCTTTCTTGCCAATTGAATACTTATTTCTCTTCAGAGATCTTTTATTTCATAATCTGGTTGCTGATTTTTGCGTAACATGTTCAGCTAGGAATCTAGTCTTAGAAACTTTTGTTTTGCAATCATTTTGGATTACTAGTACGTGCTTTACATAGGCCTGTTTCTATGCATTTTCTTGGGCTTTTTTTTTTTTTTTTTTTTTACTTTAATGAGGAATTGGCTTCTAAACTTTATTTTATCACAGTAGTAAGGATCCATCCTTGGGTCCTAAATTTAATCCTATTGTAGAAAACAACAACCATGTTTTTCTTATGTTTCCTGCTTCTGATTATTCTATTGGGCCTTGCTCTTCAATTTGATACAGAGGATGAGATTTTGAACTTTCTTAGACCTGTTTGAAAAAGAAAAGGTTTTAAAATTCTCTGGACGCTAACAACCCTATGGGCTTATGCAGTTGTAAATATCTTTCTTGTGCTGTTTCTGAACTACATGCAATATAAAATGCCTTTGGGAAGTGAAGGTTTTTGAACTGATGATGGCTGCTTAGATGATTGGATGAAGTCCAATCTGCAGAGAGACATGCTAACTTGAATTGTGGCTTGCATTTGTCGTTTTATAATTATACTTGGGGAGTTGATTTTTTTTTCCCCAACTTTTGCAGACTATAGAACAACTAAGGGGGTAAAAATTTGATACCGTTTGAACTAAAAATATTGTGCGGAACATCTAACAGAGAACATATATCTATCTACTTTCTTGTTAAGAATTGATTTTTCTTTTGCAATTATCTAACCTTTTATTGGAGAATTATGCTCCTGAAGTTGTGTTCCAACTTGCCTGTAAATGACTCTATAGGTCTCTAGATTGCAAGAGCAGCTACAAGCTGAAAGGGATCTTAGAGCAGCACTTGAAGTTGGATTGAGCATGTCATCAGGACAAATTTCTAGTTCCCGAGGAATGGATTCCAAGGTTTGTATAGATGTCAAGAGAACCATTTTTCTTTTCTAAATGTAGCATTCCTCCTTCTTATAACTTAAATTGATGCAAAGACGAGGGCTGAGCTTGAGGAGATTGCTCTTGCCGAAGCTGATGTGGCTAGATTGAAGCAAAAAGTTGCAGAACTCCATCATCAGCTGAATCAGCAACGGCAACATCATTACGGTTCCTTGTCTGATGCATGTGACCGTTATCAACATGTCCAAAATCATAACTCTCAACAGTGAGTTCATGGAATTCTTTTTGTTCATTTGATTCCTAAGCTTTATATTTCTAAACTTTGTAGGCAGTTGCATGGCAGATTCAATGAAGTCATAATGATTGTTCTCAAGGAATCGCTTAAAATAACTCGTTTCAATACTGGTTTTAGCCTTCAATTTTCCTTTTGCTAGATGCATTTTTATCTTTGCCTATTGGTGCATGAAACCGTCATTTGACTTGTTTCCATCCTGTTGGGTCCTTGCATCAGGAGTTATCTTTTAAGCTCCCTCTTGAGGATTCTGAAACCCGATACTATCATTTTAGCCTAAATATAACATGCATGGATATTGTGCTTTTCTGTTGTCACGCAAGTATGCAACAATTACTCTTAGGCATGGTATGGTAACTCAAGACTTGGGCTCCCTTCAGGGGACCTTGACAAATATCTTTTAAAGACTAAGGTCTTTTGAAGTTCTTCAGCTATCAAGGTGAATTCAATCCTTCAAGAAGATGAAGTTCTTATAGGATACCTTTGAAAACAGGCTTTTTTATAGGTGGCTTTTTTTGAGTGGAGGGTGGGAGGAGAGCCATCTTTTTATTAGCTTCTAAGTCTTTAAAGCCAAAAAGTTCTGTAAGGGAAGGTGGTTAGTACCAAATTTAAAATAAACCCAACAATTGAATCCCAGAGAGGGGAAGAGAACTTTTGCAAGATGGTTATGAAGAGTTTTTATTGTATTGTAATGGTAGTTGTTATGTGTAATATGTTGATTTTGAAGGAATTATAATGATTGATAATTTACACTTTTTATCATTTTTGGAGCTTTTTTTACTGGGCACTCTTTAACTACCCTAAGTGGTAATAATAAAGGTCTAAAATTTGACTGCTAGATAGTCCAGACTTGTTAATTTTAGTCAACTTCCCCTCCCTGTACTTAAAATGTATATAATATATATATTTTTATGTCTGCAGGAGGTTTCTTCAGCACGATTTTGACACAACCCTTGCCTTTTGTAATCATGAGAGGAAACAAAGAACAGAGGTGTGTCTTCAATATATCTTTTAAAAAAATTATGCATTTCAGTTGATTGAATCAGACTTTAAGATTTCATTTAAGGAAAAATTCTTAGAATTTGATCTTGTTGGCTTTCATAATTTTATTATTATTTTTTTCCTACTGTTTTAGAACCAGCATGGCGCAGCGATTTTAACCCAGTTTAATTGGGACATTGAAGGCTGCCCATGCTGGAAGAACTCTAAGCCCAAAGTGGTTTAAAACCTGGTCAAACCCTGATGGCCTACTGCCCTTGAATTATTTGGATGACCCAATACTAGTTGGGCTTACTGTCATCCATCTGCCCAAATTTCTATGCGGATTGTCCATTTTTTCCCTGAATTGGGTCAATTCCTTAATTTTCTATGGTTTTTTTTGGGGATTCTTTTAATGTTGGAGGGTACCTTAGTGGAAGGAATGAATTTCTAGATTATCTGGTTTTGAAGTTTTGGGATATGTACAAAAAGGCAAAGTAACCATTCTGATGAATTTCATGAACATCCTAGTGTGCTCTATTAAGTTTTTGCTTGTTATCAACAGTGAGCCATTTGCTCTGGAGAAATGTCTTTTGAATATAAAATTGACCGATGCTTGTTCTGCCATCTTGATGCCGTAAATCAAGGAGTTTAACTGCTAATGGCGACAAAAGTAAATTGATGATGAGCAGATCTGTTAATGCTTTAGTTTTTCTGCCTCCATTCCTGTGAAGCTGATACTCTTCTTACATTTGAACTCCAGCAAATTATGTATTTTTTTTGTTCTATCCCTTCAGATATTCATGTTCAGTCCTTGTTTTATGGACTCTAAATATTCTTTTCAAAACTATCCTGCAGGAAAATTTGTTAGGACCAGACTGGAGGAATGTTAAAGGACAGGGATTGGTAGTTGGAAATGGCAGCATGCAGCCTACTCGAAAGCAATTTATGGATTCAACAAGCTTGAGTGACTCAAAAAGTACTGAGGCATCAGCAAATATGTCTATGGATGAGCTTTGTGTCGTTGATTCTGCCTCTATCCCATCGACTTCAAGAGCAGCAGAGGTAAGCCTGACTGTTCCTCCGACTCTACTACACGGGTGACTGATATTCGGGCCTCTTTCTTTCAATTTTAACCATTGAAAGGTGTGCATCAGAATCCAATTACATGAAGCTGGACTATCACTTGAAACCTTCTAACTTCCAGATCTGTTTCTCACTAGCTTAAGATTGATACACAACAAACCCCATAACAAGATCACCCAACTTAACGCCTGATTAATTCTTGTACGAAATAGTTAGTAGATATATACTGATGCTGTTATCATTTGCAGGTGATTGATTATCCAAGACATCCATCAGCAGCTTCTTCTGCTCTGGTAGAATTAACAACCCGTCTTGATTTTTTCAAAGAAAGGCGTTCCCAACTAATGGAACAGCTCCACAACCTTGACCTGAACTACGGCACATCCTCTCAGGATTTTGTGTACAGACCATCATCACCCCCATGGAACTAACCAGAGATGGCAGTATAGTAAATCTGGAGGAGCAATGTTGTCTTGTTGTACATCCTAAATTGTTGCATATAATGTATTTCTTGTGGTCTTCCTCGCTACAAATTTATTTCTTTTTTTTGGTTGTCAGATGGTGATTGGAGTTGTGACCATGTTGTTTTAATTTTTGTCAGAGACATTGTAAAGAAAAGCAGTGACACTGTCAATAGTAGGTAGAGCTTGGAGGAGGTATGTATTTGAACGAATGTGATTGAAGAGAAACTGTTTTCCCATTTTGAGCACTATTGTATTTGTATTAATATATAAACTGATTGAGTGGGTTGCTGTTTTGCTAATTCATTCTCTTATATTTTCATTGATGAGTTTAAACTTTATTTTAATTTGATAACTTGATTTTGAATTTCATGCTATCTCTTCCAAGAAAGTTACTTCGAAGTTTAAACATTGGGAAAAGCAAAGGGGTCGAGCAATGTCTTGCCTTGATGATGAGACCAGAGATGAAATATCGTAGATCACTGATCTCAATTCCTTTTTATTCTAAATCTTACTATATGTTGGGTTTAAACTTTATGCTGGTTTTTTTTTTTTCAATTATTTTGTAGGTTTTTGGTTGTATTTATCATTGTTAATAAACTATGCAAGGTAAGATATGCCAATTTCAATTACGATAACATATAAAAATTATATGAAAAAAAATATTAAAATAATAAATTAAAATTTTAATAAAAATATATATTAATTTAATAAAAATGAAAAATATATCCGTATTTGACTTGTTGATATATTTTTATTATTATAATTTTTATTTATATTTGATATGCAAGATATGAATTAATATTATAAATAGAATTAAATTAAATAATATTATTTTATTTTATATTAGATATATACAAAAATTAGAATAAGATAATTTATTTATTTATCAAAATTATTTTTTTTAAAAATTTATATAATTTAAATTATTGACGTAATTTTTAAAAGTATAATTAGACATATAAGTTTAAACTTTTTCACTTAACGAGAATTGAATAATTTTATATTAAGAAAATATTAATCCTCTTTATAATTTTTTTTCTTGTAAATATATATCAAACATAACATAATATAATTATCATCTTATTTTATTAGTAATTTTATGTATTAAGCATAACTTTTATGTTTTATAAATATTTAACATGAAATAAACGGAATAAAAATACACAATTTATCTGATTCATGCTTCGATAAAAAAAAAACTGAAAATTTTTTTTTTCAATTATTAGGACGTAATTTAAGGAAATTTCAATATAGATAACTATTAAAAAAAGGAAAAAAGTAGATAAAAAAAAAACTGAAAAATAAATGGGATGATCCCAAGTTCCAGCCCGAGTGCCCAAGTGGAAGAAAAGGAGATCAACTGCAAATGGATATAAATCCCCCCAACGAAATCTCGACCTAACATAATATTTCTGTGGGCTCTACATGGAAAATATTTACGCCCACTCCACAATCCACATTAGATAGAGAAAGAGTCCACAGAAATTTTCTCGAGAAACTTCTCTCTCCTATCCCTTCCTAATTTTTTTTCTCCATTCCCGATTGATTAATTAACCCGGTAATTTCCTTTCTGATTCTCAATCTTTTGTTTTTACGGGTTTCATATCAGTTTGGTTCCCGATAAGACTAAGGGGAACGAGGAAGAAAATGTTTTTTTTTTACTCTTCTTTTTTCCAAGTAAGAAAGCTTATAATTTAGCTTAATGGCAATAAATTTGATTTATTTGCAATGTATTAAAAGTAAATTCAACTTTTTTAGATAAAATAAGCATATCTTTTGCTCCTAGGAGTTTAGCTATTGTGAGAATTTTGTGTAATTCAGCTATAATCTATATTAAACGTGAGAATTCCATTTTCACTCTGTTTCAAACACACTCTATGAGGAAAAATAATGGTTGAATTACAAATCAATTTAACTTTCTTGCAGAAAAGTTCAATTTTAAAGCTTATAATTTCGAGTTCTTGGCAGTCCCATGTTTTTTTTTCTTGAGGGATTTTGTGTTTTTATAGGGATTTTGCTACATATTTTATTTGATTTTTTCAGTCTATGGCATTTGCCTCTTATATTTCTTTTCGGGGGACATTGTGATTTGATGGTTTATGTCGTGTAGCAAAATTTTATGCTGAAAACAGTGAATTGTCTACCTGGATGTCATGTGATTGTCAAATATTGCTTTAGAGGGGTTAATTGCTAAACTTTTTTGGCATTTAAAGGAACTGTGGTGCTTATGCTTTTGGAAATGGAATTACATTTCTTGATATAATTATCTATCATCAGGTGTAGTGAACGAGTTAACTTGTGCTGGCTTGGCCAAAAAATAAAAACTTGTGCTGGCTAAAATCTGTAATATGGTGGCATCTTGTGATTGATGACGATGAACTTTGGATTCCTTAGAATACCATGGTTTGGTGTTGATCCCAAAAGGGGTTCGGATTTGACTCTTGCATCCACAAGTGCTCTGATAGAGCAACCTAAACAGAAAGCTAGTGTTGAGATTCGACTATGGGGATGGACTCTAGTTTCAGTTCCTCCAAAGGCAGTGAATGGTAATGATAAAATTCGAGCTCCAACCACTATAAACAAAGGATTAAAAAGGCATGCACGACAACATGGTGTTATTGAACCCCCCAATGGGGGTACCCATATCAGGTTTAGGCCATATGTTTGCAAGGTTCCGTGGCATACTGGTGCTAGAGCCTTCCTTTCTCAGTTATTTCCACGATATGGGCATTACTGTGGTCCTAATTGGTCAAGTGGGAAAGATGGTGGATCCCTTATTTGGGACAGGAGGCCAATTGATTGGTTAGATTTTTGCTGCTATTGTCACGATATAGGTTATGATACTCACGATCAAGAAAAACTTCTGAAAGCTGATTTAGCATTTCTCAAATGCTTGGAGAAGCCTAATATGAGAACGGAAGGTGATCCCCATATTGCTCAACTTTACAGGACAATGTGCATCATAGGTATGCCTAGTATTCAGTGTGCTTTATTACTGTATGTTATATTGGAAGGAGAAAATAAAAGAAATTTAGAAATTGTATTTCAGTTTTTTCTATTTGCTTCTCTTCCCTTGTTTGAGCCAACCCGTGCAAAGTGCAAGGTAGAGGGTATTGATTTGAGGCTGTTCCTTTTGGCTGTGCTGAGATAGTATAATTGTTCTGAGTGCTATGTTCTATCAATGGCAGGTCTCAAAAATATACTAATCCCATATAGAAGGCACCTTGTGAAGCTACAATATGGGCAACCCCTTATTGATTTTGGATGGCTAAGAAATGTGAGAAGTAGAAGTTGGAATTTTCAGAAACCTTGAAAGCAGATAATGCTACCCTGGTGAGCAAGTTATTCAGATGGCCCTATATTGAATGACAGTAGATGAACTTTCAAACATTCTTCTCTTCTATTCTATGGTTCATTCATGTGGAAGTTTTCCAGTGTCAGCACCTTGAAGCAACTTATTATCATGGTCGTTGTTGGAATATGGAATATCCTGATCTTATCTGAATTTTAAACAAATTTCATATGATGTAAATAATCGTCGCCGCATGCTATTTTCAAACTGTGAATGTTATGCAATTGACTTTGATAATAGCACATGCCATCAATGTGAATCTTCATAAAGGCTGTAAATATAGAGTTTGGATATGGCTTTTAAATTTTCTCATTGAGGGTTGACTGTTAGTAAACCGTTATCACTATGGTATTAACTATTGATTGTCTAAAGTCTCACTTGAGTAGTATTTAGTAAACCGTTATCACCGTGGAATTGACTATTGATTGTCCGAAGTCTCACTTGAGTAGTATTCCTCGTATCATTCGGGAAATTGTATCTAAATCTATAGTTTATACTCTATGGTTTGCTTCTAAGAATCTCAGATTTTTTTTCTTGCTCTAATGGTGAAAAATGCTATAATAATAATAAGGGATAATCCTTTCCTATGCTTTCAATAAATCATCAATCTTTTGTGATAGCAAAATTTGGTCTCAAATTCTTAGTACAACCATCAAATGGTTTTTATTAATTGTGCTAATTGATACTTTGAAATAATAATAATAAAAAAACCCTTTATGAGTAGTATTTGTCTATCTTCTTACTCGAGGTAGCACTTTAATTTTTAATAGATTTAATAATTTTAAAAATGATATAATAATATAAAAAATATATAAAAATGATATGATTTAAAATTTTAATAATAATTGTATATAAATTTAATAAAAATAAAAAAATGTTTCGATATGTTGATATAAATTATGATATAATAATTTTTATATTTTATATATATTAATATAAAATAAATAAATATAAATACACAATTTATAACTTTAACATGTTTCTTAACTCATATGGATTAGCACTCCAAACAATCATAAAATAGAACTCCAAAAAAAAAAAAAATAATAACATGCAATTTGAAATAAAAAAGGAACTCCATAAAAAGAATAGTATTAATAGAAAATCATGAAAATGAGGTTGAAGATCGTAACGATTTGTGGTTAAAATATTAAAAAATTCTTGAGTTATTATATTTTAAAAATAAGATTTTATTTTATTTTATTATATTTAAATAAGATTTATATTTTGAATGTATTCAAATAAAATTTTATTTTAAATAAAAAATTATTTATGTTAAAAATTTATTTAGATATAAATTAAAAGTTAAGAGATTATCTGAATGTAATAAAAATATAAAACTTAAGGATTTTTTGTTATTTTAACCTTGACTTTATTAACTAAAAATTTCTGATGGTTCAGATTAGAAAGAAACCCACGTAAACGGCTGTCATCATTCGGTTAGTCTTTTAAGAATGGAGCCACGGGTTTTTGTTGAGGATTTGGAGTGAGCATTACGGTATTCACGAATGTCTTAATCAACACATTTAAATTTAAAATAACAAAAAATAGTTAAAAAATTTATTAACAAAGGGAGCTGAACTTTATATATAGCTTCGCAGCGCGTCGTGGACCTCCTCTCTGTAATGAAAAATTTAGTAATGCGGAAGAGATGAAAGAAAAAAAAAAAATTTTTAACATTTGAATTTAAAAAATATATATAAACTAATATATTAAAAATCTAACATTTGAATTTTAACATTTCATTTTTTTAAAATATTAATTTATATATTTTTAAAATTTTAAATACCAAAAGTATAATTAACTAAAAAAAAAAAAGGCGGCAGCAATTAAAAACGGCCTCTCAGATGTCGTCATATCGATCAAGAAATAAATAAAAACGAAAGAATAGAAAGCACATCGAAATGTTAGATGTGCAGCCTCATAGACTGTAATACCAAATTCGACCAAAACCAAACCATCTCTCTCTCTCTCTCTCTCTCTCTTTTTTAATATATATTTTCTGTCTCTCCAACGACCAAACGCTAACCAATTCCTCTTTGTTTCTTTCTAATTCGTTCCCCGATGTTTTATCTGGAGGTTTTTCTTCAGATCTAATCCACCTCAGGTGAGTTTCTATCTTTTTTTCTTTTTATTTTGATTTTATTTTTTTTCCGATTTGATTTATTTTTTCTGGTGTCTTTGCGGTATTTATGGATGCAATTATTGTAATCATCTTATTGTTATCCTCGGTTCAGATGCTGTTTCTTTTTCCTTTTTTTTGGGTAATGAAATCATTTTTTTTAATGTGTAATTTATGTATGTTTATTTTTTTTTTTTAGAAATAATTGAAAGAAAAAAAGAAAGAACAAAAATCTGAATGTGTAAATGTAACACGATGGAAAAGAACTGTATCTTTTCTTTTTTTTTTTCCTTTTTGATTTCATTAATAATAAGGGGGTTGATTTTCCTTCGTTTTCTCGGTGACCAAGCGGGAAGTTGTTATTTGGAAGACTATGCTTTTTGAAGATTTTTAATTATTTATTTTTAAAAAAATTTATTGAAATATTATTTTCCTATATTGATTTATAAAATGTTTGGGTTGTTAATTATTTGCACGAAAAGAAACAATGTCTGAGTTTGGTATTTGTTTTAGTATATAACTTTATGAGGCTGAGGCAAATACTAGTTTTAGGATGTTAAGGATGAAGTGATTGCCATTTGGAAGAAGCTTTGGTATTATCTTTTCCATAGATTTTGCAATAATTTTCAAATATTGTTTGTGATCACAAGGGGATAGTGATGCATGGTTTGGGAAGGATTTTAAATTTGTTGATGTTTTGGGACTTAATGAAGCTGCCATTTGAGGGCTCAATACAATTGGAAGGCTACATTCAAGGAAGTCATTCTGGGGTAGAAATTTTAATTATGCTTTTTAGAACATTGTTATGTTTTGAGAGTTTACTCCAGAATCTTTGATGATTTTGGCAATCATGGTCATAAGTTTTCAAGTAGTTGAATGATTTAAGTAATAAATATTTTTTTCATTTGAGATAGGCACTATGTTTGTCTTCTTATTTATTTCTTGAGTGTTAGAAATTTGAACTCTGATCATCTGGTAATCTGGCTATAAGGTTTCTTCTATTTTATTGGAGTTTTTTGCAGTTTGGTTGACATAGAAAGTGATTCACTTTTTTCTGATCTGATTCATTCCCTCCAATCCTTTATTACAACTTAGTTGTAATTGATTGAATTAGCCAATGATACATGGCCTGATTGGTGTTGCTGATGATGTGTGCATTCTGCAGATTTAATTCTTTTCGACAAAGTATTTTAGATGGATGATGATGGTGCAGTTGGATAAAATATCTGCTCCTTTATCCAAGGAGTGCACACAATGTCTTTATGAGAAGGTATCTTTCTTCAATAAAATATGAGGTTCCTTTCAGTTTCTGCTCATGGGAGTTAATGTTTGGCACTCTCTGCAGAATATGGAGTTGGAAAATAATCGTAGGAGATCAGCTCAGGCACGAGTACCTTCAGATCCCAATGCATGGCAGCAGATGTGTGAGAACTATGAGGTAATAATTCTTGAGGACTATGCTTTTTCTGAGGAGCACAATATTGAATATGCTTTGTGGCAGTTACATTACAAGCAGATTGAGGAACTAAGAGCACATTATAGTGCTGCCCTAGCTTCTGCAGGATCGAATGCATCTCAGGGTGTGAAAGTTCCTCCACGACCTGACCGGCTTACAAAAATAAGATTGCAGTTTAAGACTTTCCTTTCAGAGTCGACAGGATTTTATCATGATCTGATTTTGAAAATCAGAGCAAAGTATGGACTTCCATTTGGGTACTTTTCTGATGATTCAGAAAGTCAAATTGTTATGGATAAAGATGGGAAGAAATCTGCTGACATGAAAAAGGGTTTGGTGTCTTGTCACCGTTGTTTGATATACTTGGGAGACCTAGCATGGTACAAAGGATTATATGGCGATGGAGACTCTAAATCACGTGAGTATGTAGCAGCTTCAAGTTACTACTTGCAAGCTGCATCAATTTGGCCATCAAGTGGGAATCCACATCATCAGGTTTTTCTTTATCCTCCTTTTCCCTGTTAATAGAGTATACTTAACTTTGGTGCCCCAATAATCTTTTTGCACTTGCCTTGAATTTCTCCTGTCCAACAATATTCTCATTTTTTATGTGGACAATTATCTCCTTATTTCAGTTAGCTATATTGGCGTCCTATTCAGGAGATGAGCTGTTGGCTGTTTATCGATATTCCGGAGTTTGGCGGTGGATAACCCCTGTTCAACTGCCAGGGATAATTTGATCGTGGCATTTGAGAAGTTAGAAGTGCAAATTTTAGGCATTTGGGTTTATTTATGTACTTATTTCAGTTTGCGATGTCTTTACAATGTGGCCTGCTGGTTGTAGTATGGTGATGGGTTAATGTGTGCTTTCGTGGCTAACTAGGACATTAAGTTGCTTGCTTTGTTGAAAATTTTAATGCGTGCATTATCTTCCCAAGCGGTACTTATAAGTTTTTGAAAAATGTAGGTGATTGCAAACCCTAACCTTGTCTTGGGTGATTTTCTGCAAAGGTGCTGATTCTTACTTTAACTGATTGCTACTACTTTCTGGTCTAAAGGGAAGAAAATATCGATCCATCCTTTCTAGGTTTGGTAGTTAATGACTATGTTTATGAAGATTAGAAATGGGATATTGTGGATTGCACACGCAAAATGTTGTAAAATATTTTGATTGAATAAATTGTGTTATTTATTGTCTTACATATGTACACATAGATATGCATAGATTAGTAGAAGCTACATTATTATATAATGTCAAACAGTTATCCTATTTTCTCCATTATGGAGTTTTAGGAGGATTTTTAACTGTGTCTAATACATTTTACCTTATTTAACATGCTGCCTGTTTCTGACAGGTTAATCCAACTTTGAGAACTCACTACTTTTAATTGTATGAGTCTGATTAATAATATTAAATGTTACTGACTTGAAAACTGAGTTTGACTCGGTTTATTATTTTATGCTATTATTGGAATATGTATATGAGTATTTGAATATGGAAATTGCATTAAATGTACGATCTTTTGTTTGCAGAACCGTCATAATTACTCACAGCTTCATGGGGAAGTTAAAATTCCCTTGGTCAAGGAGCGTGCTGTGTGGTTATCGGGCAAAGGTAGAGGGAAAGTGGAAGCAAAGGTTTCATCTAAAGATGCCAACAAGGAATCAAGCCCTGCTAAGGAGAAAGTATCTGATATCCATGATACTTTTAAGTCCTTTTGTATTCGATTTGTGCGTCTAAATGGCATTCTTTTTACATGCACAAGGTATACTTTCTCATAAACTTATTCACTTTACTGACTTAAGGTTTTTTGGGGTTGTGTCCTTATCGAAGCTTCCTTTGTGCAGCCTGGAGACTTTTGCTGATGTTCTTACTCTGGTTAGCCGTGATTTATGTGAACACTCTTCTGGCCCAGAAGAGGAACTGAATTTTGGCATAGATGCTGCTGAGAATGCACTTCTCCTGGTTAGGCTTGTTTCCATTCTCGTATTTACAGTTCACAAGCTGAAGAGGGAGAGTGAAAGTCAAACATATGCTGAAATTGTACAGTGTGCCACCCTACTTCAGAATGCATTCACTGCTGTTTTTGAGTTGACGGGACATGTTGTAGAGAGATGTTTTCAGCTACAGGATGTTTCTTCAAGCTACACCTTACCTGCTATTGTGGTTTTTGTACAATGGCTGGCTTGCTGCCCGGATGTTGCAGCGGCTGGAAGTGATGTGGACGAGAAACAGTCAAATACCAGATTGCTTTTCTGGAAACATTGTATATCATTTCTGAATAAGATCTTGTCGTGCAGTGATGATGGTGAAGATGAGACCTTTTTCAATATGAGCAGGTGTGAAGGAGAAACTGAAAACCGTCTTGCATTGTGGGAGGACTTCGAGTTGCGAGGGTTCTTACTCTTGTTCAAGCACATGCCATTTTGGACTTCTCAAGGAAACATTCCTTTGTAAGCTATGGTGATAAGGAAAGGAAAGCCCGTGTCAAGAGAATTTTAGCAGCTGGGAAGGCTCTAACTAATGTCATTAGGGTTGATCTGAAAATTGTTTGTTTTGATTTGAAAGCCAAGAAATTTCTTATTGGTGTTGAGCCTTCTGAAGATGTCATATTCAGCTCTTCTACCCCACTGGCAACAGATGTTGTGGGGCATGAAACCCATCTGAGAAGACAATTAATATTGGAAACGTGCAGCCAATCCCACTACCTAAAATGGTTGGGGAAGAGGATGATGATGATGAAGTGATTGTTTTCCAGCCAGCTGTGAGTGAGAAGAGAACTGAGGTGATTGGTCCAACTGGCCTCCCTCTGAGACTTTGAAGCTTGATCAAAGTAGTTCTGCAGGTAATCTAATATTTTATGGCAGTACCATATCTGCTCCTCTTGGTAGTCTTCACCAGCATAATACATTTGATGCTAATCCTTCACTGCCTGCATCATTTGGTAGCATTCTCCCTTGTTATCTGCAGCCTGTTCAGATGCATGCATCTAGGTGGTCAGTGGAAGAAGCTACTTCTCTGGCTAATAGCTTGAAAGGTTTGACAATGTTGGAGAATGGGCATTTAACAAAACATGAGATGCAAGATAATGTAGACCTTTCTCACCCTCCTGCTCATTCAGTAGCTATCCAACAACCCATCAGTGTTGGTGCTGGTGGTATATACTACAGTCAGACAAAAGTGTCAGAAGCTGTGGTGCCTTCCAGAATTGATGCTATTGTGTCATCCGGAGTTACTGGTAGTACATTGGCTCCTAAAACTACTTCAGCTTCACAAGTTGGGATGCGGAAGAATCCAGTTAGCCGCCCACTTAGGCATTTTGGTCCACCACCAGGTTTTGGCGCTGTTCCTCCAAAGCCACTGATTGAATCTGTTTCTTTTTCAGATTTGGAGAACCCACTGATGGATGATTATAGTTGGTTGGATGGATATCAGTTGACATCATCGTTGAAAGGCTCTGGGCTTGATGGTTCCATCAATTATGCATCTCATGCAGATCGCCAGTATGTCAGTAACAGCAGTAATGGCTTGGGTGGAACAGTAAGCTTTCCTTTTCCTGGAAAACATGTTCCAACAGTGCAGTTTCGAAGGGAAAATCTGAAAGGTTGGCAGGATTATAATACTCTTGAGCATCTGAAAATTCAACAAGAACAGAAATTGCTGCAACATCAAGTCATGAATGGAAACCAGCATTTTACTTCACTGCCTGAGCAGTATCAAGGACAATCAGTCTGGACTGGCCATTATTTTGCGTGAGATCGACATGGGAGCGTAGCTGGTAACTTCACCTTTTTACTCATTTTTTGGCCTCTTGATTTTGTAGTTGATTATAATTGTTGCTGAAGTTAATTTCACATAACTTGTTCATCTACATTTGTTTTTGTTCCTGAGGTTCTTGAGAATGATTTGCTGTGAATGTACTGCATCCATTTGCTGCCAAATTCAACTTCAATTTTGAAGCATTGTCGGTGTTGAGTTTTTGTTGGAGTTTGGATGGCCTTGACTTCTAGCGGGCACTTGCTGCTAAACAAGTGAGTATGCACTCAATTGTTTTTAGAACATTTCCCAATTGCTCTTCTCTCTCTCTCTCTCTCTCTCTCGTGTTTGTTCTAATGCACTTAGTGATTTTTTCTTAGATCATTTCCCAATTACTCTCTTTCTGTGTGTTTGTTTGTGTTTTGCTTAGTGATTTTATCCTAGATCATTTCCTAAACTAATGCTTATAAGCTGTGAAAAGTGGGAATAACATACCTTCAGAAATAGTGATGTGGGGGGGTAGGATTGCCGGTTTTTAGGAGATGTTTTGTCACGCATGCATATTTTCCTGTTTATCACAACAGAAGTGGCTCTTAAAGTTAATTTTTCAGATTCCGCCAGATCCGTGGAGGAAGATTGAGGAAACCATCTTTAAGATGTGAAACTTGTAAGGAGTAAATGCCTCTAGTGGGTTACTTGGGATGGAGATAGAACATGTTAGTCTGATCATCTGTTGGTTTTGGAGCTATATCTTGATGAGTTGGTCGAATAAACTTGGCCACTATCCTATTAATTTTCCAATGGTCCGCCTAAATTGCTGTTAAAAGTCAGCAGTTGGCAGTCGGATGGGTATGTAATGTGCACGATAAGTTAAGCTTCAGAACTCTAGTAGGGAGGTCGACTAGGTAAGATCTACATGTCAGTCGTTGGACAGTGGGATTGGGGTTATGGTGGTGGTGCTTTCGAGTAGCAGAATGTCGGGGTGAGTATCGAGTGATGTGTAGGTTTGATATCTGGGTCAAGGACTTGTTTTTATTATCATTGCTGTTATTGTGCTTTTACTGGCTAAGATGAGTGAAGGTAGAACTCAAAAACTAGTGTCGTTGGTTGAAGTTGAGGTTCACTCAAACTTCTTCTGTAATGAAATAATCTATGGGGAATTTTCCTTTCCGGGACATTGTTGATGCATATTTTCTTTCTTTCTTGGTTGCCGTGTTATTCCGTTTTTAGTTGGTCTGCGAGACCGGCGACTTTTGAAGATATGGCAGAAGATCCGATTTTTATCATTGCTTTATTTATATATGACATATAAATAAAATTTGGGTCTAATTGATGGATTTGTGATTTAAATTTGAAGCCCAACTTGATAAACCATCGATTTAAGTCCCCCCATGTAAAAACCCGTAGTTGTCAGGTCATGAACAAACTGTAGTCTGTAGCATTGAAAAGATTTTATTTTCATAATAAATTATTCTGAATGCGTTTGTAAAAAAAAAAATTGATTTTTGGATTAGTTGGGATTAATTAATTTACTTGACGAAAAGAAAAGGGAATCAAAATCACAAATAATGAGTGGCAGAGATTCAATTATTCAATAATCCATTGTTTGCTCGTAGAACACCAAATTTTAAACAAAATGGGTTTTGTGATATTATTTCTTTTTTTTTTTTTTTATCGTTCGGTCTAACACTCTGTGTGGTTTGGCTGATCGCAAGAAGGAACAATATAAAGATGGAAAATAAGAGTCACATCGAATTCATATTTCAATATTGTACATCTCATATTGACATAAGCTATCACCTAAAACAACATATCTCTTTGTTTGACAAAAATGAATAAATAGCACGCGCGATTCTAAAATTTTGAGTTAAGGTCTTTTAAGTTTTGAAAAATTTTAATTGGATCTTCAATTGTCTAAACATATGTCATATGGTTTTTCATCTGTTGGATTGTTTAAATTGATGATAAATTTTACGTGGTAACAAATTACATAGAATTTTTTATGGTTTTTAAACAAATCATAAAACAAAAAAAACAAAAAATTGAAAAAAAAACTTTGATCAAACAAAAAAAAACTAAAAAAAATTAATAAATTTTATTATGAAAAAAAAAAAGTCTTTATTTTTTTCTCCTTGCTTCAAATCGAAGGTCTTGAATTTTAAAGGAAAGTTTGGACAAAAAGATAAAAAAGAAAGGTTAATAGTATTGCAGGGGAACAAAATGAAAGCATGTTTTGTTGTGGATAGGAATTTAAATAGCAGTTGTGGTCACGTTTTTTGTTGCATCGGGTTTATCGCATTTTCAGATATAACGGAAATAATTACGGTCATTAAGGTCATTGCGGTCGTAAATTTTTTTTTTAATTTTACACAATTTTTTATAAAATATAATAATTATAATTATAATCATAAAAACTCTTATTTAATGATTTTTAAAATATATCATACTATATTTTTTTATTTTCTAAAAAAAAGTATTCACAATTTTAGTTAGATTATAATAAAACATTCATATTTGATTAAGCAATAAAATTTTTGCTTGAGCCAAGTTCATATTCAATGTTAATTCTAGACAAATCAAGATATTAATAAAACATAATTTATTAAATACCAAGCATCTATATTTAATAAAATTACAAACTTAAAAATATAATAATTTCAAATTCTATCAACTATAACTATTGATATATATATTTCAAAATTTACCACATGGTAGAATGACGAGAAGGATCAAATTTTCTATTTTCATTTTAAGAGTCAAGTTGACTCTATCCCCATCCCTATGACATTTGTTCTTGATACATTTGATGTGGATGATATATTTGAGGATGATATATTTGTGGTGGGGGATACATTTGAGGTGAATGATACATTTATGGTGGATAATAACTATATAAAGGTGGATAATTGTGAGGAGGTTGAAAATTAGGTTGTTCTAGTAAATAGTAACGTTCTTGAGTACTAGCAGATGATTCATTTTACTCAAAGTTACTAGAATTTGGTCTCCTACCTGAAGATGAAGAACTTATAGAAATATCATAGTGGTGCTTCTTAGCTTTTCCTTTTAATCGAGCTGTATGTGCACTTTGACCTCTACTAGATTCAGCAGATGGATTTACTCTATATTCTGTCATGTTAATAAAAAGTCCACCAGTAGCAGCAAGGCCAAATTCTCTTCCAAGTGGGCTATAAGATCGATTTGCATCAATATTACCACCAAAATTTGCACCGTCACCATCAGCATCATCTGGACTTAAACCCCCACCATCATCACTATGACTTGGTGTTGAACTTGAACTTAAATGAGACATATTCCTTTATTGAGATTGGTGTGACTATTCAACATTCATTTCATTATCAGAATTATTTGCAGGTAGCCAATTAAAGTTTTGACCATTTAACAAAAGATTTTTTCTCCTACAGCCATTCTGTTAGTAGATCATCCTCTTCAAAAATATGCCCAACGCTAATAGGATTAAAACTATTATTTATCTCGTCAATGCTCAAATTTTTTTTATGTCTCATCCTCAGCATCATGTTGTATTGGGTATATACAAGTTTATGAAAATTTTCAAACTTCAATTTGTTTCTTGCTTTGGTGTGAATATAGCTAAATGTGCTCAAGTTACATTCACAATTTGTTGCAAATGTTTTCTGACTAAGCAATTTGATTGCTAATTTTTGTAATTCAGGAATACAAGTGCCATATATCATCCATCACTCAGCTGTATAAAATTATTTAAATTAAATTTGAATATACTCTTCAATTAAATAATATAAATAAATTATAATGATTTAATTTACTAATTACCTGGATTCATTTGCTTCCAAGCTCTTTGTGCCTGTGGAGTACAAAATGTTTCATGCTTGTCTCAAAATAATAGCAACTACATCAATTGAAAATACAATAATAAATGAATAAATAAAAAATAATTTTATTTTTAATACATAAAATAAATGTCAAATTTATAAAATAGTATTAAATACTAACCTGATTAATCATTCTGATTTAAGTATCTATATAAGGTTCTAATCTTTCAATAACTGCTCTTATACCATCTAATGTTTCTTTAAGTACATTTTCAAAATTCTCCACTCCAAATTGAAATTGTGGATTTAGATAGTAACCTGCCAATAATTCATAACAATATTATATTAACGTAATAAAAAATAAATATATGAGCAATTTAAGCATAAAAAATAAACATATTTTTTTAAATACAATCTATATTCTTCATTTACTTACCAGCTGAATGTAAGTCAGAATGCATGAAACTTCATCTATTATCAATAATCTTTTCATATTCGGCAGAATAACGATAATTTTACTGAATTGCTTGTTTAGCTCTATCTATTGCCTCGTAAATAAATCACATTGTTAGTTTTTCATCACCATTAACAAGGCGTAACACTTTTACCAAAGGCTCATAAACTTTTAATATATCACTTGCTTTTTTTCAAAAATCTTTTTTCAAAATGATTTTTCTGGCTTCATAAGCAGGCTCTGATTTTTGTTGTCCCCATTTTGATTCTTTAAATTCTTATATATTCAATAATAAATTTTTAGAGCAATATATTTTAAATTAATATTTTAAACAATGATATCATAAAAACGATGCTAGATTTAAATAGTTATACTAATTACTAAGTACTAACCTTTGAATTGAATATCTCTCTCAAACCTTGCTTTTGCCTTGTTATTTCTTCTAACTGTATGAAATAAGTGGCAAATCGGGTAAGAGCAGGACGGAGTATTTGCTTCCCTTGTGTATATTTCTTCATCAAATTAATAGTCCAAATGTGATTGTATATAAAACAAGTCACTTTTTTTGCACCATCCAAAACTTTTACCACATTTTTTTTCTTGCCAATATCCTCAAGGCACAAGTCCAAACATTGAGCTGAACATGCTGTCCAATACAAATGCTATCTCTTTTTCATTAGTATTTTTCTTGCAGCCCTAAGTGCTGCCTCATTATCAGTGACTATTTGAGCAATGTATTTTTCTCCAATTTCTTCAACAGCTTCATCCAATAATCTGTAGTAGAAGTTTGCATCTTTACTACGAACATTTGAGACATCTATAGATTTTCAAAAAATGGTCCCTTTACTATAATAAACAAAAAAAATTAATGATATGCATTTGATTCAAACTGTTGGTCCAACCATCACACATCAAAGTGGCACCTAATTCATTCCAATAAGCTTTTAATCCACTAACCCATTCATGAATTTGTTGATACTCATACTCTAAATACACATTTGAGACCTCATAAGGTGTTGGAAGTTTCACTTGTTGGCCAATTTCTGCTGCCACAGAAATCAAATTATGCAACCATGGAGAGTTTGCTAATTGAAAAGAAAGTCGATCATATATAAAAAATTTTGATACCGATTCACCCATCTTCCTTCTTAATGTCTTTAAAAATGAATCGCTTATTTTTTTTGCTTTGAACTCTTACTTCTAACTAATTCAGGTATAGCCCATTTTAATGAAAATTCAGACTTACTTGGAGTTGATTTCCTCATTTTTTCCTCAAAATATTCAGCAACGAAGCCATGAAAGCTTCGTCCCTTTTCATGTATATTACTCCAACCACTAGTTCTTTATCTAAATTCTTGTCTTTGGTGCCACTCATATTGTGATTAGATACTATCTCGCATGGCTTGTCTAGTAGCGATGTCTTCATCAATAAAACCTTCATAGTCATAGTCTTTCCCTCTTAATTGTGATAAAAATTCATCATTTCTCTTTTTGTTCTCAACTTTCTTTGATTTGCTTTCTTGAAGAAGTTTCATCATACTTTCTCTTACTAAACCTATTAATAATATAGTTAAGAAAAAAGAAAAATTAGTTGTACATGCTTATGTAATTTTGTAATTTTTATTGAGAAATTAACAATAATATTTTCAAAGGAATTATAAAAACATAACATACCAGTAACATTGGGACATGGTGCAACATTGCCAGTTTTATGAGCAATGTGTTCCTTGAAATGTGTTATTCCTCTTTTTACAACTTTACCACAAAGTTTACATAAAATATTTCCTTTGATATTTGGCACGAGTGTTTCAAAATGTCAACCTATATCATCACTTTGTGCGCCCTCTACTCCTTTGCTTGGAAACTTTTCATGTGGTGTCATATTTACTATTTTGTATAAAAACAAAATAAACTTATGTTTAGAAATATTAATGTTACTTATTTCATCATTAAAAATTGAATCTATATTAAATTTTTTAATTTTTAGTTTTAATCTTAAAAGTAATAGATCGTAAAATGCTAAATTTATTAAGTAATTTAATCTTTTTGATATACTAATTGATGTAAAAAATTTTTTTATCACAATTTACTTTCAATATATTATATAATAAATAGAATATTCAATAATTACACAAAAATAAAAATAAATTAATAAGAATTAATTTAATAGCAAAAGAATTGACAACAACATAAATACCAAAACAACAAAAAAATTATTAAATTTCAAATATAAAATTATAAATTAATAAATAACAAAATCAAAATATAATATTTAATTTTAATTATTTTTCATCTAACTTATACAAAAAAATTTATTAAAATTTTTCATTTAAAATCCCTATGTATTTCATATTAAATTATTAATTTCTTACTTTTTTCAATTATAAAATCTCAATCCTCTAACTAAATTTTATCAAAAAAAATTTTAAAAATTTTAAAAATTTTAAAAATTACAAAATTTTAAATTTAAATTTTAATAAAATTAATTATAAAATTAAATAAAAAACACGCACCCCATTCTACCTTTCAATGCACCCAACCTCACCTCATCTCACCCCATCCCTTCACCTTACCCTTCAATGCACCCCACCCTACCCCCATCTTAACCCCCAAACATCCCACCCCACCCCTCACTTTTTACCTTATCTCAGAAATTAAGAAATTGTCCCCCTGATTCTTTTTTAGCCATAAATTCTTCTCTACTCCTCTTCATTTTTTGATGGCATCAATGATAGATCTCTCAAATAAACTCAATCAAACTTTCTATTTTTTCTCAGTCTCTCTTTCTCACATACCCTCATCTCTTTCAGCAGATTAGATTATCACAAATACGAATATCAATATTATTCTACAAAAATTTTATAAAAAAACAAGTTACTTAATTTTTTTCTTACCTTTTTTTAATTTTGATTACTAATGGAGGATTTGAAATTGATTTGAATTTGGGTAGCTATCGATTAAATAGATGATAGTATCTAAGATTTTTTAGATGAATTTTGAATCTGAAAAAAGAGAGAACGAGACTGAGTTATGGGCACTAAACATGGATTTTTTTCTTTTGGCTTTTGTCTTTATTTTTACTTTTGTAGTATTTTTATTTTATTCTGATTGTGGAGAATCTTGGCTGTTTACTGTTGAAATTTGAAAGCTTTCTTTTTATTATTATAATTTGTGCTGAGCAGTTGAGTGTGGATGAAAAAAATGGAATAGCGGCAATAACGGACCATTATTATTCCCGTTATGCTATTTTTTAACGATTGTTACACATCGTTTTAATTGTGATTAAATTTATTAAATATTTTTTTCTTGATAGCGGTGGTCGGGTAATGGCGTTATCGCGATTTCGAGATCACTATTCTGCTATAACACTGCTATTTAAATCCTTAGTTGTGGATAGTGATTATGTTTATAAAAAAGAGAAGCATGTCACTATTCTCACAACTTCTCTGTTCTTCGCCAACGATGGCAATAAGAAAGCCCTCTAAATCCTACAATAGAAATAAGTGGCACTGCACCAAAGAATAATGGGTTTTTTTTTTCTCTCTCTATATATTTTTATCTTTTATTTTTACTCTTGCACAATTTATCTCTCTCTTTTTCTATCATAATCAATGGAGGACATTTCATTCATTCTCCCTTTATCTTCAGGATTATTATTTTTTTAGAGTCTCTTTCTCTCTCTTTTTTAGTGGGTTCTCTCTAAAGTTGGTGTTTTTTATTTGCAAAACCCCATTAGTGTTTTAGAGCTTTAAAACTTTATGGATAGAGACAGAGAGATTATGAATATTGTTGGGGTCTAAAATTGTGAATCTCAATTTCTTGGTGTTTGAGTTCTTGGAGAAAACTCCACATTTTATTTGTGCATTCAAACAAATTACCCCACTTTTTTGCAATAACAAATGTGCTAAACTACCAATTTTAGTTAAACCCGAAAAGTTGGAAATGTTTTATTTTTTAGCTGGTTTAATTTTTTTTAATGGATGTTGAAATTGGTTGGATCAAAGGTACCAAAATTTTATGTAATAAAAGTTTGAATCTAGGGGAAATTGAGAAAATTAAACCAGGTTAATAGTATTAGACAAGAAGAAGAGATTGATTAAAAAAATTTCATATAATAAAAGTTTGAAAGAATATGTGTCATGCCATGTAAGATCTATCATCAATTTAGACAATTCAGCATACGGAAGAACCACATTGACACATATTTGGACAATTGAAGACTTAATTAGAACTTTTCAAAGTTTAATAACCAATATAGAATCTAGCCTAAAATTTAGGGATCACGGTGCTATTAACTCAATAAAAATAGAATGCAATTAACTATTCTGTGCAAAATAATAGCGTAAAGGAGATTTGAATTGAGTTAATTATATTTTTGGTGAGAAAATTTATTTAAATTATTATTTTAAAAATAAAATGTATAATTTTACATTGAATTTTTAATAATATATTATTTTAATCTAAATTTTAATATTATTAACTTAATTTGCCTATGTGACATCTAATCAATATAATTTTGTTATATGCATATTATTTATTAAATAAAAATATTAGATATTTTATAAAAATTTTATTTATATGTTATGTAACAAATAATAATTGATTAATTTTAAATAATTTTTAGATTTTGGTAAAAAAATATATTTTTAATTTATATTAAAAATGTTGATGTAAACAAATAACTTAATAATAATTAGGCTTAAGGGTTTAAAAAACCCATAAACAAAAATTGAATAATCAATTAAGCTTCTAATTTTTTATTGCAATCAATAAAGTCATTATGCTTTTATTTTCAATCAAATAAGACCTAAATTGGATGAAAATTGTTTAAGCTATTAAGTTGAATTACATATGGCACTTAATAAATAAATGACACATGACGTGGCCAATTTTATTCCAACGTGTCACATAATGTAGAAAGTTTGGCTCTTGGCAAGATTTTCTTATCATTTTTGTGCACATGGCATTTTATGATTTGTTTTTATGGTTTATTTGTAATATTTGGAAATAGAAAAACAAACAAATTGCAAAACTTAAAAAACCCCTTTTGATATCTTTAATATTTCAACCAAAAAAAAAAATCCCTAATCTGTTAAACTTTTGAAATCCCTAATCCTTTATCAAATATGAAATTTCCTAAAATCAATTAAGTCAAATCAAAATCAAACACTTAAACCTTAAAATGAAATAAAAACCTTAAACCCTTTAAGCCAAATCTCGAAAGTTGAAAGTGCAATTCTTGAAACCTTAAAGTCAAATCTAGAAAACTATCAATTTACAAAAAATTTGGTTTTCTATCTCAACTTAGGTGATAAGTTGACTAAGCCAAATTTCGAAAGATTATGAGGTATGTTCTTCTTTAACCTATTTTTGATTTGAGATTCCTTTGAATAGAAAAGTCTTTATATGGTTAAAGTTACTTTATGAAAGTTAAAAATGATAGTACAATGGTCCTATTTATTTATATACTATATTAGGGTTTGGGGCATACTTTTTTGAAATGGGTTCAAAGTATGATAAAAATGTTCTTGTGTTTGCTTAATATATTTAGTATTTGTCTATTTATGCATTATTCAATGTTTTCTATTTCTAAATGATAAAGTTTTATGTTTTACATGGTTTCTGTATTAATATATTCATTATTTGTTTGCTTATATGTTATTTTATTATAAAATGTAGAATGGATGATGAATCTGAAGTTATTTATGGGTTAAGATATTTTCATGGTGGTCAATTTGTAATTGAACCTGATTTTGATTATTAATGCAACTATGGACAAATTTGAGGTAAATCTTGATAGGATATCTTATTAGGAAGTAATAGAGCAAGTGAAATCATTAGGCTATGTGCACTCAACTCATGTTTACTATAAGGTCTCTAATACTAAGTTTAATGTAGATAGGTTAGTATTGATACATGATGATAGGACTGTTATGCTGTTGACGGATTATTTATTACATAGAAACATTATAGACATATATGTTAAGTATAGTGTTGATAAGCCTCACTTCGAACCTTTTTTTATTAAAAGAGGTTAATGTAGAGGATAAGGAGACTAGAAAAGGGTGAGGGTAGTAATATAAAAGTTGAAGAGAATATAGAGAGTTTGGATGGTGATGTAAAGGTTGAGAATGCTACAGGAAGTGAGGTGAATATAAGGGGTTTGGCTGGTAATGTAAAAGCTGAGAATATTATAAGGCGTGAGGAGAATATAATTGGTTTGGATAGTAATGTAGAAGCTGAGACTACTACAATGGGTGAGGAGAATATGGGTGATGGTAGTTTAGGTGGTGAGGGTAATGAACAGAGTGCTACAAACTTGAATGGTAAAACTAGGATTGGTGAAAAACATAGATTAGTGAAAAACATATTAATAAGGGAATTGACTTTATGGTCAGGATGTAACTTAATAAGGATTGATAATTCATCATTAAATAAGGAGTGAGGTGATAAAGATAGAGATGATAAAGACTTTTTCTTGTATGATATTAATTACATGGCTGATGATGATGAAAAGATACAAGCCATTAGGTAGAAATAAAAAAAGATAAGGGTAAAGTAAGACATGTGGCTAGTTTAGAAATTTCAATTGAGGTAACTAATGTAACAGATATATTAAGTGAGGGAGAAAGTAAGATTGAGACTAAAAAAAATAGTGAGGTTGGTGTTGAAAGGGTTGATGAATGTGAGGTTGTGGGTGTAGACATAAAAGGTAACATAAAAGGAAAGGTGTAAGGGCATGAAAGTGATTATATGGATTTTTCAGATCTTGAAGAATGTGTAGACAATGTGCAATCTGATGATGAGTCTAATCCATTTGTGAGAAAGGCATCAAGTATATTTAGGTATGATCCTAATTGTGTAATTTCATTATGAGAACTAAGAATGAAATTTGTGGATAATAAATAGTTTAAAGATGTTGTCAAGAAATATGTTTTTGCAAAGGGAATACAATTGAAATTTTAAGAAAATGAACCAAAAATAACTAGGTTAGGTTGTATAAAAGATTCTCGATGGAGGTTTTTTGCTAGTTTTGATTTTAGTGAGAACTATTATATGGTAAAGACTTATCATGTTAAATATATATGTTTTAGAAGGAACATCAATTGTTTACTATCTACTAAAGACATACAGAAGATGTTTAACGATAGAATTATAAAACAACCTACTATGAAGGTTTTAGATTTGATAGAGTTGTGTTAAAAGGAGTTAGGTGTCTATGCAAATTATAATATTTGTCAAAGCACAAAAAGAACAATGTTGAAGGAGAAAAATAGAGCTTATGTAGATGAGTATGCCTATATATAAAGATATGCTAAAGAGTTAATGG